>NC_081531.1:23544814-23844814 GCF_030273125.1 Centropristis striata | reverse complement strand
GATGCCAGCCACAGTGGGCTCGGTGCGGTCCTTTCACAGGAGACTGACAGTGGTGTGAGGCCGGTGGCTTACGCCAGCAGGGGTCTCCGGCCCACTGAGCGCAACATGTCCAACTACAGCTCAATGAAGCTAGAGTTTCTTGCGCTCAAGTGGGCCGTGACGGAGAAGTTCCGGGAGTACTTGTTGGGGCATAAATGTGTCGTGTACACGGACAACAACCCATTGAGCCACCTTCAGTCCGCCAAACTGGGAGCTGCAGAGCATAGGTGGGCTGCTGAGCTTGCTGTCTTCGATTTTGAAATCAAATACCGTTCTGGGCGCAGCAACCGGAACGCAGACGCACTGTCACGACAGTATGTGCCTGTCTCCCATGTTGCCCCTCCATCTTTGCCTGGGACCGTGGTCCCCAGCAGCATTCAGCAAAGTGCACAGCCAGGTCCTGTCGTGTCTGCCATTCAATCTTTGATCTCCATTCTTCCATCCCACTCTGCATCTGATCTCCACCGTATGCAGGAGGATGATCCCTTGCTGAAGGAAGTGTTGTTCTTTTGGAATCGTGGGTCCCTTCCCACCTCAGTTGAGAGGCGGCAGCTTTCCCAGCCAGCAACTGTACTTTTGCGTCAATGGGACCGTTTGGTCAAGGAAGATGGCGTGCTCTTCCGTAGGGTCTTTCGTCCTGATGGCGGCGAAGAGTTCCTTCAACTTGTCTTGCCTGCTGTGCTCAAGCAGGAAACACTCAATCAGCTCCATCAGGAGCATGGTCACCAGGGCATAGAGAGGACCACTGAGTTGATCCGGCAACGTTGTTACTGGCCAGGGATGTCTTCGGATGTCAAAAACTGGGTCCAGCGGTGTGAGCGCTGCCAAGTTTCCAAAGACTCAGGGCAGGTTTCACATAGTCATATGGGCCACCTGCTTGCATCCCGGCCGAATGAGATCTTGGCCCTTGACTTTACGTTGCTCGAGCCCTCTCGCAATGGAGTGGAGAATGTCCTAGTTCTGACCGATGTATTTAGTAAATTTACAGTGGCTGTCCCCACCCGGGACCAACGGGCCTCAACGGTGGCCCAGGTTTTGGTTTCTGAATGGTTCTATAAGTTTGGTGTCCCAAGTCGCATACATTCGGACCAAGGCAGGAGCTTTGAGAGTTCTTTGATCTTTCAGCTCTGCGCTCTGTACGGTGTTGCCAAGTCCCGTACTACCCCCTACCATCCAGCGGGAAATGGTCAATGCGAAAGATTTAATCGAACCCTACATAATCTTTTGCGTACCTTGCCAGCTTCCCGGAAACAGGACTGGGCTTCTTGTTTGCCACAGGTGCTCTTTTGCTATAACACCACGCCACATCAGAGCACCGGTGAGTCACCGTTTTATTTGATGTTTGGGCAGGAGCCTCGCCTTCCGGTGGACTTCCTCCTTGGCCGTGTTCAGGATCCAGTGCCTGGTGAGGTACAGGACTGGGTTGCTGAACATCGAACCAGACTTCGAGTTGCATTTGAGGGTGCTCGTGGGCGGCTGTTGGCTGCAGCTGGCAGACGCAGGGAGAGACACGACCAACATGTCCGGGTGGCACCTTTGTCTGTGGGCCAGTTGGTGTACTTGAGGGACCATGCTGTGAGAGGCCGTCGTAAGATCCAAGACCTCTGGAGCTCCGTGGTCCACCAAGTGGTGAGAGCTCCTGCTGGGGAGGGAGCAGTCTACACGGTGGCCCCTGTGGATGACCTGGATAGGACACGCAATGTGCACCGAGACATGCTGAAGGCGGTGGTCCAGCCTGAGGCTGTAGCGGTTCTGCCTCCGGTGCCATCTTCACCAATCTTGCCTCCCTTGGTAGCCTCTGCTGATGACTCTTCCAGCAGTGACCTTTGGGTTCTAGTGTCTGAACCCTCTGTACCGCCAACCACTGTGGTGAACCCTGATGCTCTTTCTGGCCCGGCCATGACACTGCCCCAGGCTGCGTCCAGCTCAGTAACACCTGCGGGGCATGGGGATTCATTGCTGCCAGCTCCTCCCCCGCCTCCAACTGACCAGCTCAGTACCAGCCAACACTCTTTGCGCCGAACCACTCGTCCTACGGCTGGCAGTCATCCAAATGTCCACCATCTTCCTCGGTCGGCTGGCTTTCAGGGCCATGCTGCTGACCGACCTAGAGACCCCGTGTCTAATTCTCAAACAGCTGTGTTTAGACCGTGGTGTTGACTAAACGTTTGTCCATCGTCGGGTCGACGATCCAAAAGGTGGGGGTAGATGTGGCCGGAGCACGGCTTACTCCTCCTCACAGTGGGGCGCTGTGTCCCCCTGTGGCACTGATTTGTGGGCGGGGAGCGCACCTTATATATAGGAGCCGGGTACACCTGGTGCGCTCTCTCTCTTTCTGTTCCACTCGTCCGTGCCGGTGGCTGTGGCGTGGTGAAGTGGCGTGCTGGCACCAGAGCGTCTTCAGCGTTTTGCCTAACGCAAGCTCTGTCCCTCAGCGCAGTGCGGCGTGCCCAGCATCGGAGCGTCTTTGGCGTGTCGCCAGAACGACGCGCGCTCTCCTTTGGCGTACGGGTAAGGTGCATTGGCGCACACTGCTGCTTTCTCTCGCAATCACGTGTTGACTGTTTGGTGATATGGCTGTTTCTGCTGCAGTGTGGCGGACTGCTGGAGTCACGGGGCGGGGCTGAGCTGCCCTGCTGGGGGCCTGTCGGCGTTGTGGCGCGGTCTCCACGTGGTAAGTCGGCGTTGTCCGCCTCTCATTTCAGCCTGTTGTGCCGCTCCCGACTGATTGCATTTTCCTGCTCTGTTGTCCTAGACCTCTCGGCGCTCCGTAATATCCTGCTGGTGAGGCCCAGAAACTATTAAAGCCACCATCTCCTGGACCCACTGCTGTTTTGGCTTACTGGAGCTGTTTTGGCTGATTTGGCTGCGTTTGGTTCACTCTGACTGTTTTGGCTCACTGAAGCCGTTTTGACTCCTCCGCTCTTCTGAGCTGTGGTGAAGCAATGTACTAAGGCTCTTCACAGAGCTGGTGTCGGGGCCTATTGCTACTCTAAGGATTTTGTTAGTTTATTAATCATTCTTGAAAAGATTTATTTTGTATTCATTGTTTAATTTGTTGATGAACATTATTTACTGTTTGTTGTGTTAGGAACATTATTTACCTTTATTTGATGGTCTGTTTCGTTGTTTGTTTTCTTAATTACTTAAAGTATAGTGTGTGTGCGTGTTTGTGTGTATGTATGTGTGTTAAGTAGCAATTAAGGGCCATATTAACTGGGAGGCCAATTTTATAACTTGCTTTCTTATTTTTGTGGACAGGTGCGGAGGGCCAGGCGGCGACCCAATCCCTGGTGGTGGGATTTTCTTCACGAACCCCTTGCGAGTGGGTGTGTTTGCAGTGTCACGGGTGTTTTTGGTTAGTTATCCCTCTCCCCTTGATTTGATTTTGGGCCGCCGTAGCCTCCACAGTCCTGTTCATTCCGCTCTGCGGCCCCAGTAAGCAATTACGAGCCAGTACTGTTCAAGTGATATTTTAATTGATTGTAAAATAAACTATTTTCTACTTAGCCAAATACGTCTCTGCCTGTGGTATACGGACCTGTGTAGACCTATAGTAACTCTAACCATCTCATATAAACTATCTCCTGGGGCGAAACTCCCCAGGTGGCGTTGTCGGTGATCCTTTTCCACCCCTCCACTTGCCACAAGAAGCAATAATGTGAACTGCATTAGCTGCTGGGCAAGGCCCTTTTTGGTCCTTAAGCTCACTCTATCTGGGTTGGACACTTTAGTCTTTCCGAAAAAGAGTCCATATACTGTTGGAAAGTATGCATTGCTGTGAGTTAGGTTTGTCTGTGTCCATACATATGGGAGTTTATAACCCACTCTAGAAGTGTACTTGCCATTTTTGATGAATCATGAATTTGGCTTTGGTCATACATATAATATAATTTTGCTCAGGTATCACTGATATATTTTTGTGGTCTGAAATACACAGTATTGATCCTAACTGCACTGTCCTTTGCTTGTGACCTGGTCAGTCAGGTCACAAGTGACTATTGACTCTAAGGCCCCGTTTACACGAGGGTGCTTGCAGGTAAAAACAACAAAATATTTTATTGGAAGTGCCTTAGGTTTAGACAGTGACTGCGTTTTTGAGGCTTAAAAACGCAAAAATCTGAAACCACCCACCAGAGTTTAAAACTGTAATCCGCTCCGCCGTAGCGTGTTCGTCTACACTGCCAAGACACAAAACTCTGCTCAGATCTGCTCACGTCACGTACGCGTTTACGTCACATACATGCTCCAGTACAGGGAAATAAACAAACATGTGGGATTATTTCCATGCGTCGGACCTTCAAGCTGCTCTGGCAGCTCTAATAAACTTACAGGAGTCTTTCCACCAAATGTACAGGATATGTACAGATAGTATTAGTGAACAGAGAAGGATCTGGAATTACCTCTATCACATTTTGATAGACGAGACCTTTGTAGATCTAGTGGATGGTGGAGAACTTTGTGGAAGGAGTAGCTGATGAAAATGCTTCCACATGCCCAAAGATGCTCTTATCGCTTTAAGTGATGCCTCCTTGCATGCAATAAAATCCAATTCCACAAACTTTTGCGTCACCGTATGCAGCAGATTTCCTCCTGAAAATGCTCGTCTAAACGCAGAATAAAAAGTGAAGACGCGATGCCACTTTTGTGTCTTCTGTTCAGACCGTCATCATGTAACCGGAGCCTAACTTCATCACCAGGTCACATTACTGGTTCTGTTAACATTATATTATCATGTATTATACTGGACTTTTTATACTCATATTGTGTGATATGATCATGCATACTTATATTATATATTATAAAGATGCCATTGCCAAAGCCAAAACAGATTACTACACCTCTGTCATCGGGACTGCTGAAGGAAACACACGCACTCTGTTCACCACACTCAACAATATGCTACGGCCCCCAGACACTCTTGCCCCTCACATGTACTCTACTACCCTCTGCAATAAATTTATGGACTTTTTCAATGACAAAATTCTCAGCATTCATAAACAACTACCTCCTCCATGCACACGCACCGACTGCATCAACTGCTTCTCCCCTGCTCCACCTTTCATACCCCCATTATCCAATTTTGATCTCCCAACCCCCACAGAATTAACCACCATCATACAGAAATCCAAGTCCTCCACCTGTAGTCTTGACCCCCTGCCTACTAACCTGGTTAAACTCTGTCTCCCTTCTCTTTTCCCACTCATTACTGACATCATACACTCCTCCCTTTCCTCTGGCTTCATTCCGGCCCCCCTCAAAACAGCAATAATCACTCCAATACTCAAAAAACCTGGCCTGGACCCCAATGACCTTAATAATTTCAGACCAATATCACACCTTCCCTTTCTGTCCAAAATTCTAGAGAAAGTTGTTGCTACACAGGTTCATAATCATCTCACCCACAATTCCCTCTATGAAAAGTTTCAATCTGGTTTCCGTCCTCATCACAGCACTGAAACAGCCCTGGCAAAGATCACCAATGACCTTCTCACAGCAGCAGATTCCGGACATCTCTCCATACTCATCCTCCTTGACCTCACTGCAGCTTTTGATACAATCTCACATAGAATCCTCCTCAACCGCCTAAACTCCATTGGTTTAACTCTCACCACTCTCTCCTGGTTCACCTCCTACCTCTCCGATCGCACACGGATGGTACAGCTCAGGAATCACAAATCCCAACCCTCCCCAGTCACTTATGGTGTACCACAGGGCTCTGTCCTTGGCCCCCTTCTTTTCATCATCTATCTACTCCCTCTTGGTAATATCTTCAGGCATCACGGACTCAATTTTCATTGTTATGCAGACGACACCCAGCTATATCTCTCCTGCAATCCTGGCTCCACACTTCCTCCACCCCCCCTCCTTGACTGTCTGCAAGAAGTTAACACCTGGTTCTCCCACAACTTTCTTAAACTCAACGGAAATAAAACAGAACTCCTTTTGGTTGGCAGTAAATCCACATTATCCAATACCAACAGTTTCTCACTGCATATTGATAATAGCACCCCGATCCATCCCTCCCCTCAGGTCAAAAGTCTGGGCGTCATCCTGGACAGCACCCTCTCCTTCACTGCCCATATCAATAACATCACCCGGCCTGCATACTTTCATCTTCACAACATCGATCGCCTTCGCCCATCTCTCTCCCATAATAGCACCTCCATACTGGTCAATGCCCTTGTCACATCCCGACTCGATTACTGTAATGCTCTTCTTCATGGTCTGCCACAAAAATCCCTCCATAAACTGCAATTAGTCCAAAACTCGGCCGCACGCATAATCTCCAGAAGTTCATCCACGCAGCACATCACTCCCGTCCTCAAACACCTTCATTGGCTCCCGATCCACCTCCGTATTAACTTCAAGATCCTGCTCCTCACATTCAAAGCCCTCCACAACCTTGCACCATCATACCTCACTGAGCTCCTCCAAACCTACACACCCTGCCGTACACTCAGGACCTCCTCTGCTTCACTCCTCTCCACCCCTTCCGCCCATTTAGCCACAATGGGACTACGATCTTTTAGCTGCTCTGCCCCCCGACTCTGGAACAAACTCCCTCAGTACATCCGCTCTCTAACAACACTGTCAACTTTCAAGTCACATCTCAAAACACACCTGTTCAGACTAGCCTATCCCTAAAATATTCATCATTTTCAAATTACAATTTTTCTCTGTATTGTTTCAGTGTTGTTTATTGTTTATTATTACTGTCATTGTTGTCGTTATTGTTCAAATTTGTAATTGTTTCATTGTTGTTTATTATTACTGCCATTGCTGTTTTATTATTATTTTTTTTGTTTTTAAATTGTTTATTGTAAGGTGACCTTGAGAGTCCTGAAAGGCGCCTGTAAATAAAATGCATTATTATTATTATTATATATTACATTACATTACATGTCATTTAGCAGACGCTTTTGTCCAAAGCGACTTACAATATATAATTATATACAGTTATATACATATCGTCTGTATATTTACAAAACAACAAGCTATTCAACATGCTAAAATATATTTTTCTGTAATGTGCAATATCTGTGAAATACCCTCAGGAAAAACAAACTGTGTGATAAATAAAGTCTGATCTAACCTTGTTTTGATGACATTTTCACTGTTTATGAAAATTTCTCAACAAGCCATAATCTACTTCTACATGACTACTTGACTGCTTCACTGGTGATCTTTACCCTGCCTGACAGCTGTTTAGTGATGTTGCCAGATCTCACCAGCTCATTTAAAGAGAACAATGTTATTAATAACACTTGGAACTGAGGTCAGATATGGAAATGGGCAGAAGTCATCCATATGCCTCACTGTCACAGCTGCAAAGGGTTGACACATGTTTGAGTCATTAAAGAATATAATAACAATTTATTTTTAGCTGGAGTTTCAGAAAGTCTGTTGCCAGGCCACCATGTTTTTCCTACTTGACAAAGGACCAAACACCGCGTTGCTCTGACTGGACGTAGGTCCATACAGAGACATTTGTTCTGTATTGATATTGCCCTTTGGAAATCAAAAATGAGCTGAGAGGTTCCACACTTATGTATGCTACCTCTACACCACTTTGAAAAGATTTGGAAAAGACTCCTGGAAGACTATCACCTCACACCTGCTAACATCTAAAGACAAGTGTTGAGAGTTTTTAGTCCCAGTCTAGTCTCACACTGGTTTTGGACAAACCTTTTCCTACCATGCAATTTTTTTCCTCGTCATGCTCTTAGTAAAAACTTACAAATGGAGAAGCAGCGTTTGGCTCCAGCTGCTCTAGTGTGTGACTCAGTGGTTTGTGTTGAGAAAAAGAAACATAAAGAAGAGAAGAAGACGCCACAAAATTCCCCTCACGAAGATGAAAAAGGGTTTCTGTTTTTCTGACATGAAAAGTTGACTATTTTACAGTAAAAATAGATATCAGGAACAATAAAGGAAAGGAACATTTAGATTTGAATTCATGATATACATTTATGTCCAATTTAATTATAATTTGTTTAATTGAATAATTATATTTAACAGCTCTATTAACTTTCATTTAGTTAATCATACATTAATCAACAATTATTTATTACTTATTTATGTAGGCTATATATTTATTGATACATTTTAACTGGGTCTCCTTAATGTTCTCTTTACTAAGAAACAGCGCCCCCAAAAATCTAAATATATGACATCACTATATTTTTATTGAGGCATTATTGTGATGTTCCTTTTTCCTGTGGAAGTGGTTTTACTGGACGGTCTGGAACCGGGGACCTTTCCCCCACTCATCTATTGGTTGGTGATTGTGTTACGTCACTGAGACTTGAGATAATATCAAAGACGTTTGATATGATCCAAACCCAAGACTAGGAAAAGACTGATATGAAAAAGAGCAGATTACTACCTTAAACTTAACCATGGAGATGACGGGAGCGCTGTGACTCCAGTAAAACTCCTAGATTTACTAAAGACTTTCAGTTTGTAGTCTGGGACTGTGAAGATCTTTTGGTGTAAGCCTAGCATTAGTCTGGCAGTAGGCACGAACTGGACAGAGGTACCTTGCCTTGAAAACTCAAACAAGTCCTTCAGCCAATTAGCATACCAAAATGTGACGCCATCACTGGAGGATACATGTGATAAACGCAATGGTTAAAAGTAAAACATAAAGGACTTTTGGTGAATCCAGTTGGTACAACTGCAAAACATATCAGCTCGGTAAATTCATATTACCATTCATCTTTCATTCTTGATGTTGTATCTATTCCAGCAATAACTGTGGTTATGGCTACTAAGCTAGCGTAACCATCAAGGTTATTATAGTTAGCGAAAACTAACAAAATAATGAAAACTCGAATTGAAAAAACATTTTCGTTAACTGAAATAAAATAAAAACGAGAGTTTAAAAAAAAAAGATATCTAACTGAAACTGTATTGTGTGGTTACAAAACTAACTAAAACTAACTTAAATTACAGTGAAAATGTCCTCCGTTTTGGTCTTTGTCAACTTTTTTCATACATAATCTAGTGTAGATCTAGTGTATTTCTGCTTTGTGGGCTTCAAGGAGAAGCATGAGTGAAATTACCGCAATGACACCATATTGGCTGTAAAGAGCAACTTCTCAGCTTTCAGAAAACATTGGAATTTTCCCGATAGCACAAACCGTTCAGTTATTATGGTAAAAGTGTCGCTGGCACAACACTGTAAACTTTGGATGTTGTGTTTTCACTGTGTGCAAGTGAAAGTCTTCAATTTAACCATGAGATTACAAATCACATTTTTTTCTCCATGGTGCTGAAAATCCAGAAGCAGCAGCGCAGAATACATGTAGGGCCAACACTGCATAATCCTTTAATTGATATGAAATGTATTTATTTAGTTCCAACTAAATAGCTGTTGGTTAGTGAACATGCAGGAACTGTCAGAGTTAATAACCTTATTGGGGCTAAGATGGATAAACCAAAGGAAATAAAGGCAAAATGTATTATGACCTCTTTGAATCTCCCACCCTAAAACTAATAAAAACTAAACTAAAACTAAGCATTTTCAAAAAAATAAAAAATAAACTAAAACTAGCAAACTCACTCTAAAAACGAATTAAAACTAACTGAATTTGAAAACAAAAATTCACAACGAAATTAAAACTAAAACAAATATAAAAATCCAAAACTACTATATCCTTGGTAACCACTGATTCCAGACAAGTCAGTAAATGAGACATTACCTGACAAATCCCTGTTGACACCCAGGGCCATGCCGTCACGCAGCCAGAGCACCATGCCATGGTAGCCAGGGATGGAGCATGGCAGGGTGACAGGCTGGCCTGCCACCACCACCAAGTCTGTGGGTTGTTGGGTGAACACAGCAGAGCTCCCTGGAAGGGAAAAAAAGAGTAAACTGATTTGTAAAATATGTAAAAGTAAACACCAATGACAAACTGCAAATGCAAGCAAATGGTGAATTTAACCAAATGAGAAAAAAAAATAATTCAAACTCACACACTAAATGAAAGAAAAACAAAAAAAATGTCCCTTTGGCATGCAAATTAGCCGACATAAAACAGCACAGAAAAAGTACTAAATGCATAATACAGTATTTATTTAATATCTTTATACATTACATGATAAAATAGTATTGCATTGTTGTAACATATTTTATCTAATACTATGATCCCCTTGTGTCACATAAATCAACACAAAGCACTGTGTAACAGGTAGTGTTTGGACCCAATAGCAGTACGACTGAAAGCAATCACAGTTTGTATTGGTAAAATGGTAGATGGGGTGCACTTATATAGGGCTTTTATCCAAAGCGCTTTACACTACACACTATGCTCATTCACCCATTCACACACACATTGTACTGGTGGCAGAGGCTACCAGGGCACACTGGTGCCACCTGCCACCATTGGGAATTCATTCTCACACCGATGAACGCTGCATCGGGAGCAATTTGGGGTTCAGTATTTTGCTCAAGGATACTTTGACATGTAGCTGCCATGGTCGGGGATCGAACCACAAACCTTAACGCTCTACCAACTGAGCCACAGCCGCCCCAAAAACGGGGAGAAATCCTTTTTGAATGAGGGCGCCGAAGGAAGTTTGATTTCAGGTTGAGTTTCAATAATTTGCTGTCTTGCAAATTAAATTGCTGGCTCGTCCTTGTTGTTGAGGTGAAACTTTCTCTGGCAGTTGCAATGAACTTTGCATTCATTAATGCGACCTTGGTGCACAGGGGGAGATCAGAATTGCAGTTGTTTCAGAATTCCTTATGGAAAGGACATTTCTGAACAGAGAGAGAGCCTCATTTGAGCAGGATTCTGCAGTAGATGAGGGAGGAGAGGTGCAGGTGCATCCAGGCCTCTGGGTCAATCTTCCTGAGGAAGATTGGAGGTGTTGCTGCTTCACCAAGCAGTAGAGAAAGAGGTTGGAGTTAAGGAGTCCTGGCTCCTTATAATAGACCACTTGTGTCATTGGTCTCCTGACCAATGAACTCATCTGTAGGGGTCATAAACACTGAGGATCCTGGGAGGGATTCAAAATGGAAGGGAGATATCTGGTTGTTCTTATCAGAGATAAGAGTTAAAATGGAGCTGGATGTAAATGCTGCTGCATTTAATGAGTTCAAATTCACAAATTAACCCAAGATTCACCTGTGGTCCGATCACAACAAGTACTAGAACTAAAGTCAGAAACAAGCTGCAGGTGATGCAAAATAATATTATTCAGTATTTATCATATAGTACCAGTGGTTACAAAAAAAAGTGCCGACGGGGATTGAAGTACTACTGTAGTTGACTACTGTAATGCCCTCCTGACAGGCCTGCCAGCCTGCTCAGTAAAACCACTTCAGATGATCCAGAACGCGGCGGCGCGCCTGGTCTACAACCAGCCAAAAAGGTCACATGTCACTCCGCTGCTCATTGAGCTCCACTGGCTACCTGTTGCAGCCCGCATCAAATTCAAATCTCTAATGCTGGCCTACAAAGTTGTCTCCGGCACTGCTCCTACCTACCTGAACGTCCTGATTCAGACATATGCTACCTCACGACCGTTGCGCTCTTCCAACGAACGGCGCCTGGCTCTGCCCCCCGTTGGTCCAAGGCAATCCAGACTCTTTGCACTTCTTGTTCCCCGCTGGTGGAACACACTACCAGAGCAGGGGCATCCCTCTCTACCTTTAAAAAACTCCTGAAGACCCAGCTCTTCAGAGAGCATCTTCTCTCCTAGACCACATGATAAGTCTACTCCTCAAAGAATTGTCACTAGCACTGATAGCTCTTATTGCACTATACCTTGATTGTTTACTTTTACTTTTCCTGTAAGTCGCTTTGGATAAAAGCGTCTGCTAAATGACTAAATGTAAATGTAAATGTAAATTAAGTTGGGGCAATCTATGTATATGCATGTCCATGTCTCCTTCTGTCAAACAGGGTTCGTTCATCTCTATTGGAAGCACCATAATATGACAATCTAACCTCATCTTGTGTTTCACATCAGAACATTTTCACAGCAGGGCAGGCACTAATGGGAGGATGAAGGCAACAAATGGATCTCATCATTACATCTGCCAGTTTCTCTGTAGGAGACGACTGTCTCAGTCAAATCAAAATAAATATATTTGTTTGCTGAAATGTTGACCTTGCTTTTCATCCATTTGCCTGGGGGTTTCATCCATTAAACAATGAGTTCAAGCCACCAAATTGTGCCTAGCACAAAGAGCAGTTACACTGGTGAGCAGTTGTTGTTGTTGTAGAGACTATTGGGTTTGGTTTGTGCACTTCAGTGTACAACTGAGGTGAAAATACTATTTGATTGTCAGAGTTGGTGCTATTAAATGTCTTGGGCAGAGCAGTAGTTAGAAGAGTTGTACATGGTGAGGATGATGATGTGATTTTACAGAGAAAAAATTAAAATGAGAGACTATATACACAAAGTTGCCTGCAAGTATTTTAACTCTGAATATGCGGAGAAAATTGAAGGCAGTTTCCTCGACAAATATCATGATCAACACTACAAAACACAATGTTTGCATTTAATTTGCAAGCCACTGATGAGGGAATCAATTCTCTGACTGGCTGGTGGATTTACTGAAACGCAATTAAGCTTAGGAGAGCCACTCAATTCCCTTACCTGCCAAGAAGACTGAAAGAAGCGGGAAGCATTTGGCAGCTTTATGCCACAGTAGTCCATGAGAGGTCTACCAGGGAGATGAACATGTGTTCCTTAAACAGCTTCAGCAATTTAGCAAAATAGTGCTGAGGGCAATTTAGTCTCATTATAGTTACCAGAGTTACCAGAGGCTATAAGCTACGGCTCAGGAGAGGACAGTTGCAAAGCTCTGTTCACTGTACACACTGCAGCTTTCCACTCAATATATCATACACTCATGAACATGTGACTGGAAAAATGTGTTTCTTAAAGGGCTCATTTGGCATTTATGCATGTGGGGTTGTAGCAGGTTTTCCACTGGTCTTATCCAAAAAAGACTCTGCTGTCAACACTAAATGGAATGGATGGTGCACTTATATAGCGCTTTTCTAGTCGCTTTGAGACCACTCAAAGCACTTTACACTACAGACTTCGCTCATTCACCCTTTCACACACACATTCATACTGGTGGCAGAGGCTACCCTAAACGGTGTACACCTGCCACCATTGGGAATTCATTCACACACCGATGAACGCAGCATCAGGAGCAATCTGGGGTTCAGTATCTTGCTCAAGGATACTTTGGCATGTAGGCTGCGACGGTCAGGGATCGAACCACCAACCCTTTGGTTGGGGGCCTTTATCATTCATAAACCATTAAAATAATCAGATTACTCCTGTTTATTTGTTTACATGTTTTGATTCGGTATCGAATAGCGATGATCATTCATAAACATTCTGATCGATGTCTTTCCAGAGCAAGGAAGATCGCCCATGACCACCTCCACCCAGGTCACCACCTGCCCAGCCTGCTGCCCTCTGGGAGGAGCTACAGAATCCTTAAATGCAGAACTAGCAGGATGAAAAACAGCTTCTTTCCCTGGGCTGTCACAACACTCAACACTCAGAACTTTCAACACCCACACAGGATAAATTAATTAAAAGGTGCAATAATACAGACATGTGCAATGCAATTGATATGTGCAAAACATTCAATCTACCTCATCTTTAAATTATGGCATTTTCAGTGGCCATTTATTTATTTTTATACTTATTTATTACATCAGATCTCCTTGTTCTTGTTTCTGTCCTTGTTTAGCTCGGTATTTTTTAAATGTTTTTACTCATGTTGTTTTGCGTTATGATCGTCATAACTATGCACCTTATGCAGTGGCACTTTCAATTTTGTTGTATAGTGAACTATATATTGACAATAAAGACTATTTGATTTTGATTTGATTGATTTGATTTTCTGCATTATCCATTCTTACAGTGAGCTCTGATGTTTCTATGCTTCTACTCTTCAAAGCGAACATTGTGAATACAGTTAAAGGCAACAATGTTACCAATGCTGTGTGATGAGAATCACTGTATACTAAAAAAAAGAAAACATGAAACAAGCCAATTTGGAATTAATCTGTATTATTACAGATGGTGCACACATTTTACAGTGCTGAGAAGTGTCTGAGAGTGGGGCCCTATGCAACCTTGGATGCTTAACTGAAACAACTGAGAAAGGAAACAAAGAAACAGCCAAGTTCTTCTAATCTTCTACACAAACAACAACAAAAACAGTATGTTACAAACACAAAACACTGTGTACTGAACTCTCCTGGGTCTCCCTGTGAAAATTAAATAGTTTACTACTGTATGGTGCAGACAAGCCTTGATAGATAACAGTGTGGGTTTAGATAAAGACACAATGCATACAATTGTCCTTCCTTTCAGAGTTTCTTAGTTCCTTGCATTAGAAAATAAATGTGTCTAACCCGGCTTCAACAAGGATGTTGAGTAAAAATGAATACAAAAATTCATGATTCATGGATTGATCCTTCTTCTGTGTGATCAAAAGGTAAAGCAAGCACAGCTCAAGGCACAGGATTTTTTAGCTGTTTATTGGAGGAGGGCACATAACTTTCAAAAATGAATTTGACTCCCTAACTTGACGAGAAAGCACGTGCACTCCACCCTAACAGGAGAATATAATGCAGCAAATAAAGCCAGAGGTTTACTGTGGGAACAGCAGTGATGGAAAGGATGTGGCACAGTGGGATTGATTGGAAGTATGGGCAGAATATTTCTGAGCATTTTTATATCATTATTGAGGCTTCTTGTATTTGCTTATGAAACATTTCCATTTTTAAATAATCCATCGCTCCTTTTTTTCAGTGTCTGAGGGTACAGTGGCAGGGGTCCTGTTTCACAGCAAGGTTATTATAGTTAACGAAGACGAACAAAATAACAAAAACTAGAATTGAAAAAACGTTTTTGTTCACTGAAATAAAAATAAAAACGAGAGTTTTTAAAAAAACGATAACCACAAAACTTGGCATCCTTTATAGAGTTAGTGGCTGGCTAGTCTTCACTCCCCTGGTCTTTTTTCTCTCTTTTTTTCTTTTCTTTTTCACCATGTGAACTGTACGCCCTTATATATCTGTACAAATGACTGAATGACTGACAGTAAATGAAAGATATATATATATATATATATATATATATATATGTAACACAGTGGTAACTTACAATTTTTCATTTTATTTTATTTTATTTTATCATCTTTATTTTTATTTATTTTATTTATTTATTTATTTTTTTGGTGTATTCCATGTCTGCGTGCTGTGCTATTTGTTTATTTTTTTCCCCCTTTTCTGTGGTTTGTCATGTGATTGCGTTATGTGGGAAATAAAAAAAATAAAAAAACAAAAAAATCGATAACTAACTGAAACTGTATTTTTTGTTTCCAAAACTAACTAAAATTATAGTGAAAATGTCCTTCGTTTTCTTCTTTGTCAACTTTTTTCATATGTAAACCTTTTTGGTGATATGAAATCTATTTCATCTATCTGGTTTTATGACTTTATTAAACTTAATTAAACTTATTGGGGCTGAGATGGATCAGACAAAGGAAATAAAGGAAACAAGACCTTATTTATATAGACCCTTTATCAAGACCTTATTAAATCTCACACCCAACACGACTAAACTAATAAAAACTAAACTAAAACCAAGCAACTGCCAAAAAATAAAAAATAATTAACACTAGCAAAGACGTGGTGAAGATGAGCTGCTGAAGTTCGAAATGAAGATCAGAATGAAGAAGAAAGGTGATTTCAGTGACTTTGAACGTGGCATGGTTGTTGGTGCCACATTGGCTGGTCTGAGTATTTCACAAACTGCTGGTCGACTGGGACTTTCATGTAAAACCATCTCTAGGGTTTACAGAGAATGAAAAAGAGAAAATATCCAGTGAGTCAAAATGCCTTTTTTCTGCCAGAGATCAGTGGAGAATAGCCAGACTGGTTCAAGTTACAACCAAGGTCTGCAGAAGAACATCTCTGAACGCATAACTCATCCAACCTTGAAACAGATGGGCGACAGCAGCAGAAGACCACACCGCCACTTTATTAGCTACACCCTGTTAGCTTATGATGTGGCTGGTGAGTTTAAGTCCAGGAGTATACATTGTCCTTCTTTACACAGATATTTATTTTTTTAACATTAGCTATTTCTGTGTAAAAACTGGTGTTACAAACTGCCAGGGCCAAGATTTTCCAAAGTTACATTGATAGTGTTGTCATGAAGACCAGGAAAACAGAGATTCTGTCTTGTAATGTCCAACCTGGTCTCACAGGAATCCGTGAAATAGCCACGGATTTGCTTAACTCAAAATCCGTGGAATAGCCACGGAATCACTCAAATTTCCGTGGAACTGACACGGATTTCGCGACAATGCTAGGTAATGACAGTCATATCCCGTGGCTATTCCAACATACAAAGTGATTATGTACATTCACTGAGTGAATATTTAGAAAATAAAACATATATTCCTCACTAGAAATGTGATCAAAATCCATTTTCATGCAGAAACTAAGTCAAAATATTGATTTTTTTCACTAAAAATGAGAACTGTCCGCCATGTTTTTTGTTCTGACTGCCGGGACCTTGAAAGTCACATGACTTGGAACACGAATAGCCAAGGGATATGACTTGCATTGTAGCGAAATCCGTGTCAGTTTCACGGAAATTTGAGTTATTCCGTGGCTATTCCACAGATATAAAATCGAATATTCTTTGGTTATAACGGCATAACATGTCAGGGAGCGGGTTAAATAATGCCAAAGTTAGCCGCTTATTATAGCTAGGACATGGCCCTCTAACCCCTGACCTTAAGATATCTAGATGAAAATAAGCTCTATGGGAACCTTAATGATCTAGTGGATGGTGGAGAACTTTGTGGAAGGAGTAGCTGATGAAAATGCGTGGTGTGAAAACTTCCACATACCCAAAGATGCTCTTATCGCTTTAAGTGATGCCGCCTGGCATGTATACCCAATCCAATTCACACACTTTTGCGTCACCTTATGCACGCAGATTTCCTCCTGAAAACGCTTCTTTAAACGCAGAATAAAAAGTGAAGACGCCACGCCACTTTTGTGTCTTCTGTTCAGACCGTCATCATGTAAATGCAGCCTTAACCTCACTGTATAAAATGAGCTTTTGTGACGTCTAGGAATCACAGCTTCGTGAAACTACACTACAGTAACAAACTAGAGCTAGAGCATTCAGAGGATGTGTAGCTTTACTAGATATATTGACAATAAGGGGGTTTCTTACCAGTTTAAAGAACAGAAGTGCTTGTCATCCAATCACTGCAAATATAGAAATCTCCTAAATGTCTGAAGTTTTTAAATAAAGTCATGCATTTTTCTGTTGTGTTCAAAATATCTTTGTGTATTGATGTTATATTCTAGAGGGATTTTTGAGCATTTTTATCCATTCTCAAGCTAAATAAATAAGGCTGATTCAGCATCATATGTGCTTCACTATTTTTTGTGTTGATTGAATTTGAACAAGGACATTGACTTAAGAAAGGCATACATTAATGTTTTAAACCTTTATACACATTGACAGGTTTGATTAATTGATTAAGTAAGTCATTTTTATGACAGATTTATGAGGAGAATAACTTGACACACTGCTGAGCTGCATGTCTTACTCAGCTTTCAGATGGTACCATGTCATTTCTCAACGCTCCGTTGCTCAGACCTCTCAATAACCCAAAAAATTCCATTTGATCCCCACTAGTTCGACGTCTCTTTGTTTAGAAAAAAATAAACCCTTTGCTTCCACATCCCATTGGTTGGACCAGGCTATAGGCTTTTGTGGATCACCTCAAATTATCTAAAATCTGAATCAACAAGCAAAATTAGGCTACTTTTCTCTACCCTGTTAATACATTTAAATGTTTATCTTTGAAAAACTGAAATACCACGAGAATGTGTAGATCAGGCTAGGCTACTGGAGGCTACACCTATGGAGAGCACAAGTCTGGAAAAGCAAAGAGATTTTTATTCATAAAAGCATTTATTTCCTTTTTTGACTTTGCCGGCTTTTTATTTATATCTTGCACACAATTTCCTGACGTGCGACTAATAGGTAATTATCTTATTTATATAACATAATATCACTCCTACTCTTCAGCCGCCCGTCTGTGTGTGAGTTAGTCACACAGACAGACGTAACATGTAGTGATGTTTCAGTCACAAACGAGCCGGTTCAAAGATCACTAAAAAGAGCCCAAATTCCCATGTCACATCCTGTTTATTTCTTCTTCTACAGCGTTATTATTGTATGCAAACAGCACAGTTTTATGATGTAGAATATGATGAGCGCCTTGTTCATGGCGCAGGGTGTCTGGGAATCACAGTGCGCTGACGGCCAGGGGGCCCGCTTTGATTGGTCCTTCTCCACAAGATGCACCACTGGGACATCCTGTGGCTACCAGGTAGCCGCTAGCACCAAACCAACATCGTTTTATCGCGGGATTATGGATTATTATGCAAAGAAACAGATCAATGTGGGATTTATTTGTTTGGATAAACTCTCCAAAAAGTGTTCCATGTCGGATTATAAAACCTCTGGAAGGTGTACAATGACACCGAAACCCTCAATGGAAAGCTACAAGTCCGATGGAGCGATGACATTTTACAGTAAGCTGATACGATCCTCAGTTCAGGAGGTATCCAAATATCAATAGAATGCCATCATCATCTTCAATTAAGATTCATTATTATATCTTAAATTCCTCGTTAGGGCATCACCGTTCATAAATAAACAGTACAATAGTTAAATTCAATGGAGAATCTTAACTGCAAAATCAAAAAAACAAGATAATGTCTTTGATATATGCAGCAATTCCTCATCCACTTTGCTGTGTTCTGTCATGTTCTTTTTAACTATTGTCTATTAGGTAGACAATTCTCTCATTTGAGACATTTTTTATTTGATTTCCTGATGAATTTTCAGGTCCTAGGTCAAACTTTGGTCAGATTTCGTTTTCTATTTCCATAGATGGTGGCCTGGTGGAGACATTTAGGAAAAATCACAAATACATTATTATACTGAACAAATTCAAACTCAAGGCTGCCACTTTGAAACTGTGTGTGTCTTATGGCACTAACTCCATTTACTTCTTCTGCCAACCATGAAAGGACTGCATGCACACAAACACACACATATAGAGAGTTGTTGAGGAAAAGAAGATAAATGACTGGAACACAATGCACCACCAGCTTCACATAATATTATTCAGGGACATTCTGTCCCGCTCACTGGCCTTCAGAATCTTCTGAAATGCTTTCATCAAGAAGTGCTGTTCAAACCCCACCTAGTAGCAATACACATGCAGCTAATGGCATCAGCCATTTCTCAAACAATCTGTGAGCCTCAACCTGCTGTCTGGCTCTCTCATCTCTCTGCTTAAAAGGCTGCATGCTTCTCAGCCCTAGCCCCCCCCCCCCCCCCCCCCCCCCCCCCAGTTTTCAGTGTTTCATTCATGTTTGTGTTTATTTCACAGGCCTTTTGACGGGCAGCACGCACCATGAATGCTGGAGGGCTTTTTACCGGGTCTTTTGTCTGACCTCAGCTGTCAACTTGGGCGCACCAGTACTTTCTGAAAAGAAGGATGAAGAGGACGAGGAGAGCTGAGGCTGCAGGTAAACACCCTTCACCCCTTAAAATCCCTGAGCTCTGCCCATCTCCCACTCCTCCTCTCCCACAAGCTTCTCTTTATCCACTCCTGTCATGCTCCTCTCCTCTTCCTTCTCCTCTTAAGGGAATATTGCCTATGGCACTGCCAAAAGCCTCTCTATAGTGCTTTAAACTGCCTCTGCTCTCTGTGAACTGCGTCCCAATGCAGTGGGTCTACACACTAAAAACACATGCAAAAGCATGTTATGTTAGCGTCTGGATGCATATTTGCACTGACATACATACACCAAACTAATTTCTCAGATGTTGCTCATAACATGCAGTGTTTCCCCTACCATTATATTAGGGGGGCGCCCTAATAAAATGGTAACCCCCCCCCCCCATTCTATATATAGGTATATATTCTATATACCTTTCCTATATCCCTGTGTGTGGAGTCAGCCTCCAACTAAACTCGCAGTCAGGAAATGGACACCAGAGGCAACTGAGGCTCTAAAGGACTGCTTTGTATGTACAGACTGGAATGTGTTGCTGGAAACAGAGGAGAACAGTATGGACATTGACGGACGGGTTGACTGTTTTACTTATTACATCAACTTCTGTAGAGACACGGTCATACCCACTAGGACTGTACGCTGTTTCCACAATAACAAACCTTGGATTACTAGTGACTTAAAGGCAATCATCAATGAGAAGAAGGCAGCTTTTAGAGATGGTGACAAAGCACAGCTCAAACAAGTACAATATAAGTTGAAGAAGAGATTAGAGATGGCAAAGGTGGAATACAAGAAGAAACTGGAGAGACATCTACAGAACAGCAACATCCGTGAAATGTGGAGAGGAATCAACACCATCTCTGGTTACAACAACAAGAAAAGAGAGCCAGTGGCGGGTGATGTAGAAAGAGCTGATGAACCCAACCAGTTCTTCAACAGATTCAATACAGCGGCCTCACCCAATTTCAATCCTCCTTCTCCTCCTCCTCCTCCTCCTCCTCTTCAACATGTGTACATCTCCAAAGCAGCATCCACCACCCTCTTACTCCTGAGCCTCCACCCTTGTCTGTCACAGAGATGGGAGTGAGGTTGGAACTGGGAAGTCTTTGCTCTGGGAAAGCCGCTGGCTCAGATGGTGTGTGTCCAAGGCTGCTCAAGGACTGTCCTGCCCAACTGTGTCAACCTCTCCACAAGATCTTCAACCTCAGTCTACAGTTGGGGCGAGTGCCGGCACTGTGGAAAATTTGCTGTGTTGTGCCGGTACCAAAAATAAAATGTCCAGCTGAACTTAATGACTACAGACCAGCAACACATTGGAGCGAAGGATGCTGTGCTCTACATGCTTCACCGTGCCCTTGCTCATCTGGAGGAAACTGGTGCTTATGTGAGAATCATGTTCTTTGATTCTGTCAAAATAAGATGCCTTGAATAAAACATACAAGAACCTTTATTCTCCTTTACAGTAATTAGTTAAAATATGCAATGATTAAGATCAGTGTATATAATAGAAAATTTGTTATGAGCTGCTGCAATCACAATGTCGGTGAGCTTTGCCTCCTATCCTCTGAGAACTTCTGCCATTCCTCTCCCTGGTTTTAATCACTTTTGGAAGTTGATTATTTATTCCAAATGTTTTTCTCAGTCTGACCATTTGGTACAACCTTAAACAAGGCAATAATTGCATTTTGGTGTGAGCTGCGCAACCCCCTGGTCCTGTTTTCTTTGGTTTATGTTCCCTGTTTGGGTTTTTAGTGTGTACTGCAAATTGTGGATGACATATAACCATTTAAATGATCTAACTAGGTTATATCTCATTGGCAGTTTTTTTCCTTTTGCATTGTTGACACTTAATGTATTTCACTTACTTGTCTGTTTGTATTTTTATTATTAATTAATTTTCAGTTATATCCTCATATTATTGTTACGTTTTCATTTTATATTTCTTTGATGTGTACGTGTGTATCTGTGTGTGTGTGTGTGTGTGTACATGTTTATATATGGTAATTACTTTATTTATGTGCTGTTGAATGACGGTGATTGTTGTCCTTCAAATCCAAATAAAAAATTTGATCACAAAAAAAACCCAAGGCAATAATTAACCATTTTCCTTGACAACGTTCGGGATCTACTTCAGTGCCTGTGTGCGGAGTGCGTCCAATATGGCAACTGCCAGTCTGATGATGCGTCATGAAAACCCTCTACAGCAAAGGGCACCTCACCAACCCCATCAGTGATGCTTGGAAATTAATGTAAACATACAAGACATGTGGTGGGAACATCATGCACATGGGGCCTCACATTACCTTGTTAGGTGGTAATTGCAATTATGACACTAAGCCTGGAATGAGACACCAGTAAAGTAGTGAGTCCCATCTCATTAACACTGCTGTTGTTCAGACTTTCAGACAAAGGGCAAGACAGTGAAGGCAATTAGACCACAGGGAGGAGAATAAACAGGCTAGAAGAGAAAATAACTTTTCTTTGTGTCGTTAAATTAAAAAGAAATACTCTCTTGCAATGGTAAGCTATGGTGTAGCTGCCAATATGATTCTTTTGTCATCAATGTTGATTATCTGATTGATTGCTGATCCAATCGGATATAAGAGAGAAAGCAGCACATTATCACTTTAGAAAAAGCTAAAACAATGAATGTCTGTGTTGCATGATGTAGGACTAGATTTATTCCCACATCAGCAACAACAAGCTTTCACAACATTACAACACTACAACAACAGCTAAAACAAAATGTCAGCAGAAATTTTGACTGTGTGCCAAAGTTTTACAATACAGTCACATCCCTAACTTCCTCTTAAGATCTAGTTACTTTGTGGGATTTTTACTTTGAAAAACAACTTTTTTCCTGGGTTATCTGTTAAGACACAGTTACCGTTCAGGCTTTTTTCTACTCAATTTCACAACAACAACAACTCCTCTGGGGAAATTCTGAAAGGGCCACGGAGCCTACTGCCGGTGTGTGTACACTATGATGAGATTCTTCAGAGATTTCAAACAATTAATACTAGTAATGTTATGATGCTATATTATATACAAGGAGCACACCTACAACAAGCATTCCTTTTCAAGTATTTATTTATACAGCAACCTATGCCCTGGAGGAATGTGTGTGTGTGTGTGTGTGTGTGTGTGTGTGTATGTGTGAAGCATGTGTATCTGGAGGAGTGTGCGCGCTTACGTGCACAAATGTGTGTGTGTGTGTGTATGTGTGAAGCAGGTTTATCTGGAGGAGTGTGCGCGCTTACGTGCACAAATGTGTGTGTGTGTGTGTGTGTGTCTGTGTGTGTGTGTGCATGCGTGCATGTATCTGTAACTGTAATCACATGAAAGGATCAAAGGCGTTGGGATCGACCAATCAGAGCAGAGCAATCAACAGAAATGAACTGCTGTGGAATCTTCTAATCTTTTGCCAGAGAAGTAGACGTTTAAAAATCTCCAATTATTGTTATGTTTCGCTCATTTTTTTCGGCCGTCCCATTCACTTCAATGCAAAATTTTGTGAATTCGTATTCCGTAGAGAAAAGTAATAGCACAACGATCCCGATCAAACTGCACGTTTTGATATATAATTTGAAGAGTTGCAGGACTAGTAGCGTGACGAAATTGCATCCGGAAGAGCAAGAAGAAAAAATCCAGGGACCAGTGCTCGGTGCAATTGCCCCGTGGCCCTAACTACAAACTGCTTCACATACTTGTTACTTGAGTACAACTGATTGTTGCTTAACAACGAGTACTATTTCTCCTGGGTTTCTTGTTCAGGATTTTATTCTTCTAAACTAATCCTCGCTTCGCAACAACTACTTTTTACTTCAATACTTGTTGTTTCAAGCAACAAGAACTCATTATTAGGTACCTGTTGGTTTGGGAATACCAGATTGTTGCTTCACAACAAGTACTAGTACTGTACATGTGGGTTTTCTGTTAAGACAAAGTTACCTCTCAGGATTTCTTGCTACTTCACAGCGAGTACTCACCACTTCAAGTACTCAATGATTCAAGTTCAGCTGCTCATTAAGTTGCCATAGAGTGCCATAAACTACTCCACACTTGGAAAAAAACTAGGTCCATCCCAAGATTCCTGTTGGCATACAGAGACCATTGTGGGCTTTTGTTTTGAAGGCCTGACTCATACTGACTTTGCTGGTTGCCATGCTGATTTGGGCAGCATTAGAAGGTGGAAAGTGGAGGAGCATACAATATCTAACAGATGAGAAAGTTCATTAAATGGGATTTATTAGATAATATGTTGGCAGAAACACAGCATGCACAAAGAGTTGCCAGTGAATCAGAAGGAAAAATGTTTTCAAACATTCTAACCCTAATCAAATGATTTGTTTCACTGCCAGAATTGTATTCTTTCAGTCCAATAACATTTGGAAAATGAAGAAGATCCATACGATGAAATCATAAAGTAGTGTGCTTGCTCCACAGGCTCATAGATGGAAAGGAAGTCAAACTTTTTGGCATCATGTGCCGATGAGACATTTTCACCGGAATAAACAGAGCCCCACCAAGGTTATAATAATTTTGGATTTTTGGTTTTAGTTTTAATTTCGTTGTAAATTTTTATTTTCAAATTCAGTAAGTTTTCATTCGTTTTTAGCGTGAGTTTGCTAGTTTTAGTTTATTTATTATTTTTTGAAATGCTTTAGTTTTAGTTTAGTTTTTATAAGTTTGGTTTTAGACTTAACTCTAAAGATCCTGTTCTTATTTTAATAATCTACAGACCTCAGACAACAATGTTTTTATAGAGGAGTTTGAGGAGCTTTCATCTCACTTCTTATCTGCTTACAGCAAGATTCTCATTTCAGGCGATTTTAACATTCATATTTGCCATTCACTAAGGTTTTTATGGATACTTTAGAGTCTTATAATCTTACTCAGGCAATACAAGAGCCAACTCATGTGAAGGGTCACACTCTGGATCTCGTCCTATACAGCGGCCTCATCCCAAACTATTTTAAGGTGGAGGATATCTGTGTGTCTGATCATAAGGCCATTTTATTTAGCATGATTTTATCCCAGCTTCCTTTTAATCATATTACCCTGGTCCGTCGCAGGGTTTTAATTCTACCTCAGCCAGTACATTTTCTGAGCTTTCTAGAGCTGCTTCTTTAACTGCCTTTAATTCCCATTATAACTTAGAAGAGCTCTCCTCTCTTTTTAATCTTACCTGTCAAAATATCCTGGACTCTGTTGCCCCCTTTAAAGACAAAAGGTCCACAGCCACACCACAGCCGTGGCTTAATGAGTCCATCCAAGCTTTAAAGAGAGATTGTCGAAGAAATTAGAGAAAATGGGAAAAAAACTGGCCTGACTGTGCACTATGATATGTGGAACGTTGCCATGAAGACCTACCAGACTGCAGTTAAAGAAGCAAGAGCATTCTTTTTTCCCAACATAATTTTAGCAAATCCCTCAAACCCCAGAACTCTATACATGGTCATAGACTCGCTCATCACCCCCTCCACATGTCCTTTTAAAGATGCTTCACAGGAGCAAAATTATTTTATAAATAGGGTTGATAACATCCGACTAGGGTTGTCAAAAGTATCGATACTCAAAAAAGTATCGATACTAAAACGTTGTATCCGGAAACGATACTCATTTTCAAAAGTAGCAATACCCCCAGTATACATATTGTCAGCATACATAAGCATAGAGTTAATAAGTTTACATCAATGTTGGTGACTGAAAAGTGTTATTTTCCCAGAATGAAGCAGAGAAAAGTCGACCTGCAACCAAACAGCAACACAAACAGCCGAAAATATTGTTGTAAATGTTATTGTTTATTGTATTTATTCATTTTTTGCACTACCTCAGACCTGAAGCTTGTTATCACAGTTGCAGTTTCTTTTTGCACAACTGTTTTTTTATTATAAATATTAAACCTGTGGTTCTGTTGCATTATTCTTGTTAATAAAAATATTTCTGTTAAATGTTGTGGTCTTTGTTTTTATCCTTGCGGTATCGAAAATGGTATCGAGTATCGAATATTTTCTTGAGTATCGGTATCGAGTTGAAAATTTTAGTATCGTGACAACCCTACATCCGACAACAGATAAAAAAATAATCTCCTAGAGAAATTCATTTTATGATTTTTTTAAAATGTTTTTTTGAATTATAACTGTGTTTTCTGTCCAAAAGACATTTTGAGTCATTCCTACTTCAAACCATAATTTTTGCTCTTTCCATAGAGGTGCAGGACTTACTACAGTGAAACAGTGAGTTAAATGTGACAGGAGCAAAGCTATATGCTAATACTGCCTCATACTATGCTATTCTCTTAAGAAATCTAGATGTTTTGAGTAAATGTTATTCTATTCGGAGACCACATTCAGGTCTACTTGGCATTGTTTCAGATACGTGATTTGCAGTTAAAGCAGCCCAGATTATTATGCAGTATTTGTCAGTCTAACATTCATTCTGTGAACTCTACTCCAGCATATTATAACAAAAGTAGGTTTCATGATAAGTAATGCTGTTTCCCTACTATAATTATGAAACTTAAAAAAAAAAGTCAATTTTTCTCTCTTTTTTTGCCGTGGAGTGAAAATGTGTTATCCTTAACATTTGTTATGTTCTGGTTTCAGAAGTTGGCAAACAATCAAATACAAATTGTGATAAAGTCTCTACAGCAGTGATTCCCAACCAGAGGGACCCAATCCCCCCCCCATTATTTTTTTGATTATCAAGCTTTGGCCAATTGATGACATATCTTTGGCATTCTATATACAAATACACTTAAAATAGTGCATATAGCTGCTGTACATAAAATCTGTCTCCGCTCCTGACTGTGATACAGAAGGACATATGTGAAAAAGTCCTGCGTGCATGTACAGTTTTTCTGAATGTTTTATATAATACTTGCAAATTAATTATTTCAATGATAGATTTAGGCACGAGGTAGAGTCACAAGAGAAGGCTGTACATAAAATGAGTTGCCTTACAATACAAATCCCAATCTGTTGTCTTTTATTCTCAACAACACTTTATCACTGCACAGCACTATGCCTCAGTCAAAGAAATTCTCCCCTGCAAACAATATTCTGAACATAAATCACAGTTTGTAATGTCCCATAATCATGAAGGAAATTTTCAACATAGATGGATAGCATCAGGGCACAGCTTCATACACACACTCAGTCTACCTGCTAACCTATACAATATTCCACCCCACCACCCCATTCTTCTTCTGGGGCCATTCATTGGTTCCATGACTCACAGGTGCATGAATGCAGCAAAGAAATCACTTAAATTTAAGCCCTTCACTGTGATTCAGAAATCAAACAGACTCATTGTGAAGCATGAATCACGTTCAGGCCCACCTAAGGGTAAGGCCTCTGCACAATTGGTGTGACTGCATTATTTCTGCCTGTCAGAGAGACTCACTTCTCAGGGGCTTTACATTCATTTTCGGCTCATATATTTATATATATGTATTCAATCCCATTTCCATTTCTCAGTGCTAGAAAGAGGTGTAGTAGTGACACGCTGCTCTCCTGCAAAGCCAGTGAGGTTAATCTATACCCTCTTTTAAGCAGATATTCCACAAAATAGCTGTACTGAAGCTCCACCATAGGGATTTTTAAACTGAACCAAACTACGACAGAAAAAGACAGTAAAATGATAAATGGGTTAATTCAGTTTCAGTAACAATGAAATACTGTGAATGTATATATCAGCCAAAACAGTATTTTTTACTTAAAAAAAAAACAAAAAAAAATACAAATTTCTCCACTGTAAAATACTCTGGCACCGTGTTTGTTACAAAAATATACTGTAATTGTATACAAGCATCACTGTAATTTTTGCATTTATCTCTTGTAAAAAATACTTTTTTGTAACTTTTTTCTAGTTTTCTAACTAACTATGCTAAACACCATGTCTATAACAAAAATATACTTTAATATTTAATTGTAAAATCTTTAATTTATGCAGCATTCATAAAGTTTTTCCTAAACGTGAAATCAACCGTGCCAATATCCGTAAAAATAACAGATTTCTAACCTTTTTGGTTGATATGAAATCTATTTCATCTATCTGGTTTTATGACTGAATAAACTTATTGGGGCTGAGATTGATCAGACAAAGGAAATAAAGGAAACATTTATTGTGACCTTATTGAATCTGGCACCCAACAAATACCCCATTACAAAAAACTAAAACTAATAAAACTAAACTAAAACTAAGCAAACAAATAAAAGCAAACAAACAAATTCAAACAAATAAAAACTAATTAAAATCAAACTCACTCTAAAAACGAATTAAAATAAATTTGATAACAAAAAATTGACAACAAAATCAAAACTGAAACTAATGAAAAATCCATAACTATTATAACCTTAGTGTGTGTGTGTGTGTGTGTGTGTGTGTGTGTGTGTGTGTGTTTGAGTGAGAGAAAGAGGGGAAGAGACAGTGTGTAAGGTGGACTAATACACACAATGTTAGTTATTAATCATTTACTCTGAATGCTGCTTTGTCACTTCCTGACCCAGCTGTGAGTCAAGCTGTGCATCACTGTGTGTAGTGACATTGATTGACGTGTATTACAGCTATGTTACTACCTCTACTGATGACTCACAGGAGGAACACCTCTGTCCTCTAGAACTTTCATGCAGCCAGAGGGGTGGAGTAAAGGTGAACTATTCCTGCCTTGGACAGGCTGTGTAAAAGGGGCTTATGTTGGAAATATCAAGTTAGTGGACATTATGACCTACTCTACAGTTGAATGGCTGACCTTCCCACCACTGCAATTTGTTGTCACCTCCACATTGGAGGTGTAAAATGATACTGGAGGTGATACATTCAGTGTGTCACTACGCTGTTTGTATTGTGTGATGCCGCTGATGCATCACAAATGTTGATGTTATTAAAGAAGCTGTGGGCTCTGCTGCTTTGAGAAGGGGATCATGCTGTAAAATGCACAAAATACATATATACATCATTCCTTGCTTTGCCAAGGTTTTTACTTTTTTGTTTTATGGTGTATTTAAGCAATACCAAATATTTTAGGGCTGGGACTTTAACGCGTTAATTACACAAAAATGAATGCGTTAAAGAATTGACGCATTTTAATCGCACTTATTTTTGCACCGCGGAACGTTTCTCACTAGATGAGTTTCAGGCAGACCGATTATACTGGAGCACCAACTAGCGTTCATGAGTTCAGACAACAACAAACCACAGTGAACATGAAGGAAGAAGCTGATGAGACGCTTTGGTTGGCCCCGTGGATGATGGGACATTTAGTTACAAAAAACCAACGGATGGAAGCGTCGATAAGAGCATGGTTGTGTTGCAACAAGGAATTCACATATCACCGCAGCACATCGAGCCTCAAGTATCACCTCAATGCAAAACATATAGCAGCTAGCGGCTAGTGTGGTAGCTAGCGTGGATTGTGTTTTACTTAAAAAACCAAAGTATTATAGTTTACAGAAGGTCTACCTACCTATAGGCTACCTGAATTTCTGAAATGTACTATATTTCTAAATATGCTATTGCTACACTTAATGGCAAAAATTGCACTGGTCTGTTGGACTTGAACAAAAATAAACAATATTTTTGCTACTTTTGTATTCAATCATTATTCAATGGTATACTAAAAATCCATGTGAAAAAAATTACTTCTCACTGTTCTCAGGTCAAATATTTATATGCGATTAAAATGCGATTAATTTCGATTAATTAATTACAAAGCCTCTAATTAATTAGATTAATTTTTTTAATCGAGTCCCGGCCCTAAATATTTTATATATATATACAACTGACTTGACTTGAAGAGGTCGACTGGTCAAATAACAACTGCTATAATTTAGTTTTAATAAGTTAAGGCATGTGTGACTTTTTAAATATTTATCCAAAAACCAGTCTTCCCCTAAGTGCTGTTGAGTCACCTATAGAAAAGTGTATCATGATTTACTTGCAACAATAAATGTTATACAATGTTATATAGAAAACAAGTTAATTAACACTGTCAGTGAACGTTTCGCACAAAAACTAACGTTTAATGTGATCAAACAAAGATAAATCATACAAAAATGGCCCTAAATCAATATGAGAATTCATCCTCATTTTATGAATGGAGCAGTAGAAGAGCAATGCTGTGTGTGTGTGTGTGTGTGTGTGTGTGTGTGTGTGTGTGTGTGTGTGTGTTCTTGTACTTCCTACATAGTGAGGATTGGAGCCCGTTTTAACCAACAGAATGAGGACATTTTTGTAAAGTGAGGACATTTCGACCGGTCCTCACTTCTTTAGTGAAGTGTCTGACTAACTAAAACTTACTAAAATTATAGTGAAAATGTCCTTTGTCAACTTTTTTCATACATAGTGAAGATGCATAAGGTAAAGGAAATAAAGGCAAAATTTACTGTGACCTTTTAATCTCCCACCCAACAAATACCCCATTACAAAAAACTAAAACCAAAGCTAAAACTAATAAAAACTAAACTAAACCTAAAGGATTTAAAAAAAATAAATACTAAACTAAAACTAGCAAACTCACTCTAAAAACTAACTAAAAAAACAAGAAAACAAAAATTCCGATGAGGGCCCTCACAAAGATATAAGTACAAGAATGTGTGTGTGTGTGCCCCACCCTGAAAGTTTCTGTACTTTCAGAATTTACTACCACGGGACAAGGGGTAAAATGATCTTTTTCCCTGCAGTTTGTGTTAGTTTCTGTATTATTTGTGATTAATTCAGTTATTAACATCTGATTAGGTCAAAAGTAACACTGTTATTTAAGTCTAACCATCGAGAGCAACTTTGCAGAGTTCTGCATTTCAACATGTGGAGCCTCCATGAAGTCAAACTATGTTTATTAGACAACCTGCTCTACCTCCTGAGTCTCTGCCAACACACACATTGAACAAACTGAAAAAGGAAAAGTGAGGGAACAACCAACATTCACAAAAAACATATCAAACTGCAATTCATCAAATAGTTGTTGAGGCATTTAACTTTGAGCTACAAATGTCAGCCTCATAGTGGCTGTATGGGAAAAGTCAAAACCATCACCGAAATCAGTTCAATTGCTCCTTCATGGCTAACCATCTGTCAGGCCGGGCTCAAGTCAGGACTCAGATGCAGAGCAGGTTAACTTAATATTTCTTTGTTCAAAAAAGCAGCAGAGATAACCCTTTCATAGTGAAAGCAAAGGGCTATGAAACTCCTGACTAAGAGTAGAAACCAAACAAAGAAAATTTGCTCCGAAGGAGGAAAAACACTGACCTAACTACACTAATAAACTAAATAGATAAATCCTAATCTAAGATAAGGGGGAATACTAACTTAACTCTCAGGGGAAAAACAATAAAATAAAAACTTCCACAAACAAAAGGCGCTTCAAAAGGGAGGTGCAAAACCTGATTGGGAAAATAAAGGATTCTACAAAACACTATGAAATACTGGATCAGGACTAAAGGGGGGAAAATAATAAAGAACACAAAATCACTCCAAAAGGAGGAAAAACAAAACGGCTGACTCAAAAAGCTATGAAACTAAGAACTGCGCTTAACTAATAAATTACAAAGAAAAATGACTCTTGAGAGGAATTCAAAAGGGCGAAAAACAAGACAAGCTGTGGCAAGAAGGAGATAAGTGGCTGGTATGGTGACGGGGTCAAACACACTGGACCAAGACAAGGGAAAACACAGACTATTGGAACACATGGAGGGTAGGGAGCACCAGGTGAACACAGACTATTGGAACACATGGAGGGAAGGGAGCACCAGGTGAACACAATCAGTAATTAGGGGAGACAATCAGACAGATGACACACAGGGAAGGACAAGTGGCCTGAAACGAGAGGAGAGTTACTATTTCAAAATAAAACAGGAAACAACGAGACCAGAACACAAAATAAAACACCACCGCAGTGTGACACCATCCAGTCCAGTCTGGACCAAGGTCCAAAGCAACCAACTGTCACTGCTATTGTATCATGGTTCAAGTGCTCGTTTTCAAAATAAAAATAAATATGAACGTATGATCATCAAAATGTTGCTCTTGTCATTACTGCATTGAGATGAAATGACAAATCGTTAGAACGAGGCTGTGCTTTGGCCTATTGCCATGAGCTGCTCCACCTTCAGTAAGGGGGCAGGTTAAGTAACATGTCCTCCTGAGACGGGGGCACCACATCCTGGGCCCCATCCCCCTGCCACACCTCACCAGCTATGAGCAGGCTTTCTTGGATAGAAATGTCAGCACTTGAAAGCACTGTGCCTCTGTCATTCCCTTTCCACAAATTACACAAACACAGAACCATGCATGAATGCTTGTATACACACACACACACACACACACACACACACAAATAAAATAATAATAAAATAACTCCATTTGCCCTTGTCTCCCACAAGGCAGGTAAGACAAAACATATCATAAGCACACTTGTCAGTTTCTCACTAACCGTGCTTGTCAGTGAGCCTGCCCTTGCTTCATTAAACAATCGTCAGCGGTGTAGGAGGCCGTACAGCAGCAACCGGCATAGAGCGTGCAGCTGCCTGGGTGGGGGGTGTTAGGGAGGAGCACCACTGCTTGTTTTTCACAAAGCTTTCCTCCACAAGCTCATCACTGTTACTCAAGTCCTAGTCACATACCTTTGTGAAGAGGAAAAACTGCTGGCATATTCAGTGATTTCTATTCCCTCATGTCTGTCACTGGAAAAGTAAGACCTACATACCTTTTGTATGAATATGAATACAAAGGTATTACATTTACATTTAGTCATTTAGCAGACGGTATGGTGGCCCTGAAGTGCAAACCACACCAGCAATTCACCATAACACACCAGCAATTCATCACAACATGCCAGCAATTCACCATAACAGACCAGCAATTCACCATAACACACCACCAATTCACACAACACGCCAGCAATTCACACAACACTCCAACAATTCACCATAACACACCAGCAATTCACACAACACTCCAACAATTCACCATAACACACCAGCAATTCACCACAACACACCAGCAATTCATCACAAATATAAATATACAAGGTCATTGTAATGAATTGCTGGTGTGTTGTGGTGAATTGTTGGTGTGTTGTGGTGAATTGCTGGTGTGGTTTGCACTTCAGGGCCACAGTACAAAGGTCCCTTGATAATCCAAAGCGTTGAGTTGAGAAATTGTATTAGTATTTTGTTATTCATTCAGAAAAAACAATAGGAATAGAGGCTGCTCTGACAAAACTTCCCAAATTGCTTTCCTAATTCCTGAGTATTGACCTTCTATGTGATATCTATGTGATTTCAGTAAATGTCATCATCTCAATAAATGTGTCTCATGGAACAAAAGTGTTTGGTTGTAATTTGTTAAATTACCACCTCATAGTGCTATTTGTGTAATAATGAGGCTCAGTGAAAAGACATTTAACAAGAAAAGCTAACCCTTCATTATGTGTAAGATCCCTGTAGGGTCTGTATGAAGCATTCATCTGGACCAGGCCAACAGGGTCTGCAAGGGCACTGATCTTTCACTCTCTTAGTGAATGTTGAAGTAAACTACCTTAAATAAACATACTGTATGAAAACAGCAAGCAAACATATAAATTACAGAAGGGGCAGAATGCTAAGGGGTTAAAGACATAAAAACCTGTATGACCCACAACTTTCTGATGTTATGTTATTGTACTCGGCCCGGACACCTTGGAAAAGGGGGAACCTTTAAACCAATCCCAAACATCTTGGGTAGCAGTTAGCCCAGGATGCAGCTACATTGCTGCTGCAAAATAGATAGCAGCAGAGAGGAATACCCCTGAGAGTCCCAAGCATCCTGTCAGTCAGACTCATCTGTAAATAATTTGAAAAAAAAAAAGGCAACATTGCTATCACAGTGGGCTGTTCTTTCTATTTCTTCTTTGCCTTTATTCTTTTACCTTAGCTTGACTCTGACGGGGTTTGCATGTTCACCCCATGGGTTCTCTCCAGGTACACCAGCTTCCTCCCACAGTCTAAAGACATGCAGTTTTATTAAATTGGTGACTCTAAAATGCCAGTAGGAGTGAATGAGTGCATGGATGGAGTTATGTCTCTATTAGCCTGTTTCTACTAGGGGGGAAAGTGTCCACTGGGAAAGTCTCAGGCCACACCCTCTCAAAAGTCCGCTCACTCTGCGTGTCTCCACTACAAGTTAGCCTCCAGAGGGATTTAGAGACTCTGGAGGTGACGTATGGTTTTCGCCATCGCCAACTGTGGCCAACGTCAGCAGCTGAAAGCAGCATGGCTAATTATGCACAGAGTCTCCGCTGATCATAGACATAGTGATTGTGAATTAACGGCATCACTAACTGTGCACAGAGTGTCCGGTGCTTGTTGTAAACAAACAGAGATCTCTAAGTGAACATCTCCTGAAGCAGCAGCACATACACACTCTACTGCTACAGAGCTAACTGCCGCTAACAGAGGCTCTTCTTAACAAGCCGGCCTCCGGCTAGTTAGCAGCTCATTAAGAAGAGTAAGAAGGAATCGCTGGATTTGTCTCCAGTCGCTTTATTTAAAAACAGTCACTAAGGGGGTCTGAAAAGTCGCTAAATTCAGCAACAAAGTCGCTAAGTTGGGAACACTGCTTCGCCGGCTTTTACAAATGGCGTGTGTTGTTGTTGTGTAGAGTACTATGTCACATCCCGCTCAGCGTTCTATCCAATCAGTAACCAGGCTTTTTCTGGACAGAAAAAAGGCCCTGCTCTTCCACAGGGACGATAAAAAATCCCGACAAAAGCCGGCTCCGGACTGCTCAATTTAGGGGCGTTTCGGCGAGTGAGACCCGCCTCATTCCGTATTGTCTGGTAGTGGAAACAGCTCTAATGAGAGCATGAACGGTGGTCTGTCTTTATGTGTCCAGGGTGAACCCCGCCTCTCACCCAATGTCAGCTGACAGCTGAGTTCAGATAAGCAGTAAAGGATAATGGTAGGACGGCTCTGATGGTTTTCGCAGAGACTTTTCTCATGGTTCATACTTCAGATAATGCTCTGTCGATTGTAAGGGCATGCTCAAGAGCGAGACCTTTATTTCCACAGTTGATCAGCTGAACAGGATAACAGCTTAACAAACAGCATCCCTTCATCCTCTCCCTTCCCAACCAAGAGAGTTCAGAAAATCAGTATCGCTATCATTCATGCTTTAATGTCTCATCAGGATTATACTGAGCAGCTGTGGCAATTCATTTGTCTGAAACTAATCAAATCATCACTCAATATTTAGTTTTATTTCAAAAGCTGGAGATTTTCATCACAGGGCGAATTTGCTTTGACAACACAATTACTGAAAACCTACTGTTTGTTTTATGTAAAACATTGTTGTCATGCTCTCAATTGATTTTCTCCTTCATAATATAATATTTGTTTTCTATGTGCAATGCTGAGACACAACAGAGCAGTGATTGGTATGCTCGGCCATTGTGCTCATTTCCATTGGTTTTGAGTGAGTACAACTTTCAAAGCGCCAACAGAGCGTACCACTGGTGGCTCTGGGCTCTTATCATGCTTCATCCTCCTGTGTTTTCTAGGCTCCCAGCTGTCAACACAAAACACCAGTGTTTTACATGCTCTTGCTTATTCTACTGTGCAGAGTAATGTCATGACTGCAAAAATAGCCCTGTCAACTGGGAGAGACAAGTGATCCTGTTGTGAATGCATGCCAGCTTGCGTTGATATGTAAGTGTGGTGATAAGTGCATGATACATAGTACATGACTGAACCATGAAAAAAACAACACATAGCAGCTTCTGCAGGCTCCACTCACATTCGAAAAAGGAAGAACTTTTACACTTAGGCTACGTTTACATGATGGCGGTCTGAACAAAAGACGCAAAAGTGGCATCGTGTCTTCACTTTTTATTCCACGTTTAGACAATCGTTTTCTGGAGGAAATTTGCGTGCATACGGTGACGAAAAAGTGTGTGAATTGTTCTCCAAAGTTCTCCACCATCCACTAGATCTCCCAGGTCTCGTCCAAAGCCGTCTGGCTCGCCTCGACCAATTGGTGCATCCAAAATGTGATCGAGGTAATTCCAGATCCTTTTCTGTTCACTAACACTATCTGTACATATCCTGTACATTTGGTGGAAAGACTCCTGTAAGTTTATTAGAGCTGCCAGAGCAGATTGAAAGTCTGACGCATGGAAATAATGCGTTGTTTGTTTATTTCCCTGTACTGGAGCATGTATGTGACGTAAACGCGTACGTGACGTGAGCAGATCTGAGCAGAGTTTTGTGTCTTGGCAGTGTAGATGGACACGCTATGGTGGAGCGGATTACAGTTTTACACTCTGGAGGGTGGTTTCAGATTTTTCACCGTCTAAACCAGACCTGGGCATTGGGCGGCCCGCGGGCCACATCCGGCCCGTTGGCTGTCCTTGTCAGGCCCGCAGGAGGTTACCCAGAAATTAGAAATCAATACAACCACAGTGCTTTTATTTTGAAGGCGATTTACGTATATGTCAGTTACCCGAGTTACCTTGGTACCTTTTCAAAAACACGTATTGATTTTTGCATAAAGTTAATAAATTACTGGTTTACTGCATAACATACATGCTCTATGTTGTTTTTTTGTGGTTTGAATGTATGTTTAGTAGCATTTATTTATTTCATTAGGGCCTCGGGGCAATCGCACCGAGCACTGGTCCCATACAGCAATAGCTGTAGGGACCAGTGCTTCGCCCCGAGCAGTACTGTTATACTGTGGATTTTTTCTTATTCCTCTTCCGGACGCAATTTCGTCCCGCTACTAGTCCTGCAACTTGAAGAGTTGCAGGACAAATTATATATCAAAACGTGCGGTTTGATCGGGATCGGTGTGCTATTACTTTTCTCTACAGAATACAACATTTTGCATTGAAATGAATGGGACGGGCGACAAAAAATGAGCGAAAAAGAACAATAATTGGAGATTTTTAAACGTCTACTTCTCCGGCATAATTTCACCTAGAGACTCTATTTAAACTTTAAACAGTAGACACAAGTCTTGTGTATTGGTGTATTAATTTGCGTTTCGATAGGTCATATAGTTTTTTATCAATCCCTGTTCAATGACCATGATCATTTTTGGAGAAATTCTGAGATTATAATGGGTGTGTATTGGACGGAATGTTCGTGTCACAGTTTGTGACATCATCGCCAGAGTGTAGAGGAAGAGAAAAATTGTCAAAAAATACATTTGAAAACTGCACTCCAGGCCGCAAATTCCACTCTACAGAAATAATTTATACATAGAAATGTAGGAGAATTTGTCTTCTCACTCACAATCCTCTGGTAAAGCTGTCAGAGTTATAGTTTGGGCGTACGACGCACAGATTCGCCACCAAAACCACCAACAGCCTCATTGGCTCCCATATTAAAAACGCAGGAAAAAGGGAAGATGGAACATTTTTTTTAGATCGCTCTAACAAAGCTATTTTTTCATTTTTCTTTAAACAAATCACATGTAGACGTTCAGGAAGAACTCGGGCCGCTCAAAGTGAAGTCGGATCAATGATAGGTATTATGGTTTTGCCAAAAATGCTTTCTGTTCGAGGCCAGAAATTTCAGTCCACCTCTGGCTGCTGTCACTCTTTCATTAACAGGTGGTGTCAGTTAATTCTGTTGATTGCTTTGATCTGATTGCCTTTGATCTTTGATGTGATTACAGTTACAGATACACACGCGCGTAAGCACCATACACTGTATATAAATAATGGACGTAGTCACCGTGACGTCACCCATTGGTTTGTGGACTGTCCATTGGAAGCCTCGAGTTCAGCGTTATACTCGTCGCCATCTTGCGTCGCCATCTCGTTTCCGATACGCGGAGCAGACGATAATTGGACTGTGGCGGAGCGCGAGGGATCTGACGACACTGACTACAGCCTCTCTACACCGGCAACCAGACTGAGAGAAGCCGCTGCTAATTCATGTTAGCATTAATTGGAGCATTAACTGGGATGTTAGTTTTGGCTGGCAATAAAACAAAATGTATCTTTCTTACCTCAGAAAACTGAGCAGCGACTCCTTGGAGTGTCTGTTAGTCCAACCAAACACTGAACAAGACATTTTTATTGAACAAAACGTTCAAATAAACTGTCATTAAGTGAAAATACAGTGTGAAAGGGTCAAAGTTATGAGACCAAATCGGTAAACGTCCTCTTTTCTATCTATATAACGTTATATATAACTTTATCTAAACGGGGCCATTATTAGAACTATTGACATCAAATTGTCTTGAAGAAGATTTTTTACTAGCGATTGAGACCATAATGTTGTCCCTGAAAAGTTTTTCTGAGGTAATAAATCAAGTGAGAAGTTTTCAAATTTAGCACTGAAATGAATGGGCAGATTTCTTTTGCAGCCAAACTTAGCATCCCCTACTGGAATTTTCGGTGAATTGCAGGCTTTATGCACTTCCTGGTGGCCTCCATGCTCAGGCACGGAGATTGCCGCCTGGTAAGCACGCACACTCCTCACACATGCATACACATGCTTCAAACACACACGCACGCACGCACGCACGCACGCACACACACACACATACACCGGCAGTAGCCCCCGTGGCCCTTTCAAAATTTCCCCAGAGGAAATTTTTTAGTTTAAAATCGTAGCTCCATGAAAATAAAGATAAGACATTCCTTGGTCACCTTGTGAATCCACAGTAAGAGCAATAACAAACATTAGCATTAGCAATTGAGCATACAAGCACTTTTACTATAGTTAAGATAACAAATAAAGCCACTAATATATATGACAGAAGAAAATAAACTTGAACAAACCTTGTGCCCTGTCAACCAGCCACTATAGAAACCTTTTTAATACTTTATATCAACTTTATATGAATTATGACACACTCATTATTATTTAACGTTCGTTTTTCATTTAACCATTCCACCTGTTATTTCCTGTCACTACCTTTCAAAATTAAAACAACCGTTTCACACTGGACGGTACCTTTTCAAAATAAAAGCATCACAACATTGTAAAACACCGATAAAATAAACAAACAAACTATATAATACAAAAACACCAATAGGAACCTTGCTAAAGGTCATTTACAGTTAAATAAATGTTTAAGTGATATAGTGATTGGAGTATTTACTACTTTTTACTGCTATATTTGATTTACTTCACATTAACAGTCTTATCATAACATGTATTCTTATCAGTAGCAGCTCAAAACAAGATAATTTACTGTATTTTATAAAGAGACTAAATTAATATTGAGCAGAATTTAGTTCACAGTTTTGGTGCGGCCCCTGCAACCTTTGTGGTATTGGTCATGTGGCCACTTGGGCAAATTAATTGCCCACCCCTGGTCTAAACGAAAGAACTTCCAATAAAATATTTTATCGTTTTTACCCACAATTGTCCTTGTGTAAACGGGGCCTAAATCTAGCCGGAGACAGAGTCTGGAGTTCCCCATTAAATGGAGAAAAAATAATAATACCCAAATTCAGTCACAGCAGCAACTTGACACAGAAATAGAGACTTCTACAAAATGAAATTTAAAGTGTTGTACCTCAAGCAATTTACCTGTATTTCATGCAGCTTAATCAACTAGTCCTTCTACTGATCACTTGCAGTTTCATATCAAATTAGATTAATATTGTTTTGTTACCATTATATTGTGTTGTATTTAAATGTTGTGGTCTCATTGTGTATGCTTATTCCCCTGAGTGCTAAAGGTAATACATGTCTGAATCTGAAAAACAGGAAATGATGGGGTTTCTCCAGTGAGAAATTCATCCGACATTTTACATGATGATCTTTTTCACAAATACAACATCCACAAATTCTACGGATCGCCCAACACTTCACATAAGCCCAGTTTAGATAACAGCCAGATCATGGTGCTTTAGATAAGGAATACAAATGAGACAGACACATCCTGATTGAATGGAAGGACCTAGTATTTCCAAAGTAAAGCCAAAGAGGGGTTTACTGGCAGGAAATGAACCCCTACAAATAATGCATTTGGGCAGTTCCCTCTCTGTCATGATATTGACTGCACAAATATTTCTCATTGCTTTCTTTCCCCACACATTGGAAAATTCAGCCCTTTTCAATGTTGTGCTGAGCAGAGAACCTATTAAATTAGGCCCCTTTTACATGAGGACGCTTGCGGGTAAAAACCACAAAATATTTTATCGGAAGTGCCTTTTGTTTAGACGGTGACATCATTTTTGGGGTTTAAAAATGCAAAAATCTGAAACCACCCCCCAGAGTGGAAAACTTGAATAGACTCCACCGTAGCGTGTCCGTCTACTCTGCCAAGACACAAAACTCTGCTCAGATCTGCTCACGTCGCGTACGCGTTTAAGTCACATACATGCTCCAGTACAGGGAAATAAACAAACATGTGGGATTATTTCCATGTGTGGGACCTTCAAGCTGCTCTGACATTGAAGCTGCAGCTTGGAGTCTTTCTACCAAATGTACAGGATATATACAGATAGTATTACTGAACAGAGAAGGATCTGGAATTACCTCTATCACATTTTGGATGCACCAATTGGTTGGAGGCGAGCCAGACGGCTTTGGACGAGACCTGGAAGATCTAGTGGATGGTGGAGAACTTTGTGGAAGTTGTAGCTGATGAAAATGCGTGGCGTGAAAACTTCCACATGCCCAAAGATGCTCTTATGGGTTTAAGTGATGCCGCCTGGCATGCATACCCAATCCAATTCACACACTTTAGCGCCACCGTATGCACGCAGATTTCCTCCTGAAAACGCTTGTCTAAACGCGGAATAAAAAGTGAAGACGCAACGCCACTTTTGCGTCTTCTGTTCAGACCGTCGTCATGTAAACGTAGCCTTAGACAACACAAACACCTTTATAATCACATTGTGTCTCAAGTCACTGCTCCATCTGGAGTCACAGCAACATTATACAATGATGAACTCCAAGATCTGATATTGACAAATACTTAATGCTTCCAGTCATTCTGATTCTCCATATATCTGGCCAGTTCATTGGTACTTTGTGCTCCTGCATCGTCCTTGAGTAAGTCCACATGTTAGTGTGGGCGACCCACAGACCGGTGCCCATGTGTTGGTTCCCACAGCACCAGTTTGCTGGCCGACAGTTTTTGATGTCTTTGGCAGTGTCCTGCTAGTCTCATTCTCTTGGCTGCTATTTTCTGGCTCAACCTTGGTATTCCCTCATACAGAGTCTTGGTAGTAACATGTGTACTCTTACTGATGTTAAGTACTGCACGCAGCATTCTGGTGTAGCACCCGTCTAGAGACTTCTGCAGGGTTGGCTTCAGGGTCCAGCATTCACTGCCATATAGGAGAACGGATTCCACCGTTGTGTAGAAGAAGCTAAGTTTGATTTGACCTCACTTTCAGGTCTTGCTCGGTTGAGTTGACCCATGAGCCCAGGTACTTACATTCATACAGCATTAGCTTTCAGACTGGAAAGTAAGTAAGTATGAGGCTAGCAGTATTAGCTATTGCTCCAATGACAATAATGCTAACTAGTAGCTTCACCATATGATAGGATTGGATCTCAGAGTGTAGAATTTGTTTGTTGGGTATTGTAGGAAGAGTAATTTTATGTCAGTATTCCTGTGTAACTACTATTTCCCCGTTGTTGCATTTGACGGAGCTGGCTTTAAGACCATGTTGAAAAACTGTCTTCTTGCAGAATAATTTCACATTCAATAACTCCCACATCAAATGAATTTATGCAAGGGTGTGTGTGTGTGTGTGTGTGTGTGTGTGTATTTCTGTCTGTGACATGATGGATCCTTTTGGACAGAGAGGTGCCAGCGCTGCCACATGGCATTAGGCTCAGGAAGGAGAGTGGTGCATATTGGGAGCACAAACCAGGGGGAGTGATCACAGATATTATACTGGCTGATTCAGAGTCTGTCACTCTCCTGACACAGATGTGGGGATATGGTAGCCTGGCTTGGAGAGCTCATACTGCATGTCAGTAACCCTGGGAGATTAAAGAAACCATTGTAGAAGTTCTTCAAATGCATGTTTATTATGTGTACATATGTGTTTGTCATATTTTATTTCAAATGCTGCTCTGGGATTTATCACTATTTAATCTTCACTGAATCTACAGGAGTGTCCCAATTTCCACTAGTACAGAGTACAACTCATTTAAGGCTATACACATTTAAAATACACAAAACATTCTCCTGAACAGCATCATTGCTTTGTAAAAGATCATTTTCATGGCAGAGATCTTTATCTTTACATTAAAACCCTAAAAAAATGTTTTTACCATGCCAAATTTGAAATTAAGTTAGCACTTTACAATAGCCATCTAAGTGCTATACATATTTAATCTTAAAATGTTTTCAACCAATTTCTTAAAGGTATATGAATCATTCAAAAATCATTAACATACTTAATATGGTGTTAAAAATGTTATAGTCAGTGCAACTAAAACCATAAATAAGCATTTAGTTATCATTTAATTGGTTGTTAATGGTAAAGAAAGTATGAAATTACATTAATATCTATTTGCCATTTATAAATTATTTAGTTAAACATTAATTAATTATGTATTTACCATTCTAAATGGCCTATATACGGTTTATAAATGATGATTAGACATTAATAAACTATCTGTTTACCATTTATAAATTAGGGTTATTGTAAATTGTTTAGCAAGTGTTTTGGAAATTTAGTTCAGCAACAAATGAGTATATTTCTAAATTGTGTTAGGTAAACACCTCTAATAACTGATGTAATTTGCTCTGAAACAGACTCTAGATAAATGTACAGAGGACTGCAGAAGGTTAGGGGCACTCCCCTGGTTTACAGTCCCACTATAGCATTTTAGTATGGCCTCTGTGTCATTATATCCTTTAAAATGCTATAATTTGCTCGTAGCAGTTTATGTTGTTTATTTAGTGTCGTACAGCTAATTTCTTCAACTCAGTACAACCCAGGAATGTGAAATCTGAATGTGGTCTTAAAAAATGGGCTTCTGGGAAATTAGCCTTAAAGAGGTCTTTAAAAATTAACTATGCTGCAAGGATAATGAAAACCTTTAATAAGAACAGTGGGGCTTTTCCCCCCAGGAGCCTGGTATCGATCTGACATTAACCTCACTTTGTGATGGATGGCTCTACTGAATTTGCACAGCGCTGTATGTTTGAGACTGTGTCGCAAACAGGAGCTAAGGAAGGCCTGATGCAATCTAAAGTAGAGCTTTCATCTCTGTGGGTAGTCCGGCACTGACCTCAAGTCACAGAAAAGCAAGAGAGGAGGGGGAGGGCAGAGGAGAGGACCAGCAAGCAACCAAACATTGTTTGAGAGCCAGTGAATGAGATTCACCTGAACCTGTTCGTCATCAGGCATTGAGGCACACAGAATCACTATCGACTCTCAGGCATCTCCAGAGACATTTATCCAGCCTTTTTCACTCTCATTTATTTAATAAGGTGGCTGAATGGAATTTGAACATTTAATGGAAAATGTGGGGAAAAAAACTCAAATGTACCATACAAAATAGCATCTTCTATCTCAGGGGTCTGCAACCTGAGGCTCCGGAGCCACATGTGGCTGTTCAAGCCATTTATAGTGGCTCCCTGTTGCTGTGACAACAAAAATATACAAAAAGAATAGGTCATTTCTTTACATTTTAATGTTCAATTATCATTTGTGTAGGCCCAAAGCAATTTGTATTCCTCAGCTGTAAAAATGTGTTGCTTATATACACAACATTAAAAAAATGTTTCCAACTACATGTTGACTAGACAAAAGTCTACGGCCCGGCGCCTTAAACTCAAAATTTTGCCGACTTTGTCTGGTTTTGTGTTGCTGCATTCTGACAAAATCATATTAAAAAATGCTCATTGTGACCTACACTGAAAAAAATTGGAGTGACATTTACTTAAAAAAGCTAGGCAAGTTTTTCCACTGCTTCTAAGTAATATCTATTTAATAGAACCACTTATTTTTTTTAAATGAAAATACACAAGTAAATTGCAGATTCACTGATGTCCTTCAATTACATTTTAGTTGGAAACATTAACTAATTAAGCCAATGAACTGGTTTAGTGAATATTACTTGGAACAAAACTGCTATTTTAAAGTAAAGTAAAAGCACTGAATTCGTATTTCTTTGTAGAATTTATATAGATGATTGAAATAATAATTACAGGGCCAAAAAAATATTTTTTTTCAGTGTATTAGTGATGTTGGTAGGCTAGTTTAGACTTCTTAGGCTGTTTTATCTTCATTGTATGGTTCTGCAGCCAACTGCCATAGTCAACAGACATGCAATGTGTGTGTGTGTGTGTGTGTGTGTATGATTCTGTCACTGTGTCAGCCCTGTAATGCTTATATTATATGTATATATATACATATATATGTCAGAAGTTGTCATACTGTATATGTATTATATTTTAGTGTGTGTGCGTGTGTGTGTGTGTGTGTGTGTGGGGGGGGGGGGGGGGGGGGGGACGACGACTCATTATGCAGTCTCAGAGTTTAATGTGCTCAGCAAAAGGTCCGTTTTGATTTCCCCACAAATTGCAAAACAGTTCAGTCCCGATCCAGTCCACCAACAAAAAAATCAATCACAAAAGTCTGCCAGGGTTTTCATGCAGACGTCCTTAAAACAACACAAATCTAATCAATCAAAAGACAAGACAGGTGTTCTGTAACTTTCAACTCCTGAATAATCTCTTACTGGGAAATATAACATTATACGGCTAGATTATTGCTCTTGTCATGATGACACAGACTTCACAGCACGACCTGATGCCTAGTTAAAGCTGGCGATTCTCGTCCTCACTTACCTACACACTGGCGGCTCTGAGACACATTGACAGATTTAATAGAGTTTGGTTTCAGATTTCAGGTTATGAATAGGAAACAGGCAGCATGTAAAATTGCCCATGGCCTTATTGTGCTGCAGGGTGACTGAGAGCTATTTTATCTTTTATTCCCATCTGCTTCAAGAGAGCCACCTTCATCTCTGTGCCTAAAAAAGGTCTGTGCTCCACCCCCTGGCATTCACCCCCATTCTGATGATGCAGGCTCAGCAATCTGGAGTGGTACTACACTCTTCAACTGGACATCGGACTTCCTCTTTTGCAGACTTCAGTCCGTGCAGATAAGCAGGCATACCTCCTCACAGCCCACCCTACTGCCAAACACTGTGTGCTCAGCCCCCTCCTGTTCTTGACTCTGATATGTTTGCGGATGACACCACTGTTATTAGCAGGATTACAAGCACTGTGTTGGAAGTTAGATACAGAGACAGGTCAGTAAGGTTTTGTTGTATTTTCATTAGAGTTTCACTAGGTGTTATGTTGTTTTGTGGCTGTGAGGACGAATTGTATATATTGTAGATATTGTGTTAGTCAGGAAGTGACAACGTGTCACCCTACACGCCACTCTGGAGTCCTACAAGAGCACCCTCAGCCATAGACTGAGGTTACCAAAGATCACCACGGAACGCCACAGGCGGTCTTTTCTACCTGTGGCCATAAAACTCCTCCCCTTTCTGTAGGGAGGAAAGCTAATACATTGGACTGACTAATTAACATCAATACCATTTTCAACACCACAGACTATATTATGTTCATTATCATGTGCAATATATCTGTGTTTATTACATGCCATATCATCTGCACCCTACCCACTTCACGCCGCTGTCAGTTCATTTTTTTATTTTTATATTGGTATATCTATAGTCATATTTATTATATTATATATTGTTATTATTACCTATTTTGTTCATTGTTTTTCTTATATTATCATATATTGTGGTCGTTTTTGTAATTGTTTTTGTAACTTTGGAGGATTCTGGAACAAGATTTTCCTTCGAGATTAATAAAGTTCTATCTTATCTTATCTTATCTTATGACGCAATCCTGAGAACCTTTCTACACTCAGGAAAGCCTCACCCACTCACTTCTTCTTCATTTTTGGCTTATGGAACTGCCAAACAGCTGTAAACAAGACTGAATTCATCAAGATTAATCTATCAAATTTACAATGTTTGCTCTGACCGAACTGGAGGACCCTTACATCAACCCAGCTCTAAAATGAGGTCTTGACCAGCCTCCCAAGGAATTTTCATCACTTGCTGTTAACGAGGCCACAGACACTCTGTTTCTCTATATCCTCCTCTCTTAACAACCTCATCATCCAAACCCGCTCGTGACACCATCTTTCAAAAATTCTGGAGCACTCAGTCTTGAACCAAGTCTCAAAATTATTTTCTGAGAACAACCTGTATGATCCAAATCAGTCTGTCTTCAAGCAGGGTCACTCTACTGAGACTGCACTCCTGTCTGTAACAGACTCACTGCATCTGGCTATAGCAGCTGGTCAATTATTAGCTCTATTGCTGCTTGACCTCTCTGCAGCCTTCGACAATGTCAATCACCAAATCCTCCTCTCTACACTCACAGAACTTGGGATTTCAGGTTCTGCCCTTTGATGGTTTCTACCTTGCAGGGAGATCTTTTGAAATATCTTTGCAGGGAGAAGTGTCCAAACTACAAAACCTTTCCACTGGGGTGCCTCAAGGATCAGTGCTAGACCCCCTTCTCTTCTCAATTTACACCACCTCACTTGGTGCAATCATCCACAATCATGGCTTCTCATACCATTGTTATGCTGACGATACTCAGCTGTTCCTTTCCTTCCCACCACACAAACCCCACAGTCTCAGCTCATATCTCTGCTTGCCTTGCAGACATCTCCACATGGATGACAGAACATCACCTTCAGCTTAACCTCTCAAAGACGGAGCTCCTCGTCATCCCACCCCGTCCCATCTTATATCAGCCTATCAATCTTCAGCTTGAATCCATGCAACTTGTGCCCACAAGCTCTACACGAAACTTGGGTGTCATTACTAATAACCAACTGACCTTCAAGACCCATGTGTCCTCAATTGCCTGATCGTGTCGATTCACCCTCTACAACGTCAGGAAAATCAGACCCTATCTGACCGAGCAATCGACACAGCTCCTGGTTCGGGCCCTTGTGTTATCCAGTTTAGACTACTGCAACTCTCTACTGGTGGGTCTTCCTGCTGCACCACCAAGCCTCTACAGATGATCCAGAACGCAGCTGCACGTCTGGTCTTCAACCAGCCCAGGAGAACACATGTCACTCCGCTACTCATCTCTCTGCACTGGCCCTCGCATCCCCCATCAAATTCAAAGCCTTCTCTCTCACCAACAAAATAGCAATGGGCACAGCTCCTGCATATCTGAACTCCTTTGTTCAGGTCAACAAACCCTTCTGCCCACTACGGTCTTCCAGTGAAAGACGTCTGGCTCCTCCACCGCTGAAGGCCTCTACGTCTCAAACCAGACTCTTCTCCTCTGTAGAGCACCGGTGGTGGAACGAACTGATCTGCTGAGTCCTGAGTCTTCGAGAAGACACTGAAGACCCAACTCTTTACTGAACACCTTCATATTTGATCTACACAGATGACACCAATAAGTAACGTACTGACCGCTCGATTGTCCTAAAAGCAATTACGTCTTAATGGACTCAAACTTAACCCACAGCACTTTCTTTTGCTATGTTTATTGACTTCATCTTTGCTTGTGTTGGATTACCTCTCATTTTTTCGTCACTTTCGTCGACTCATAGGGATCAGGAGGTATAGCATCAGGGAATCCAGGCTGTCTGCATTGTCCTTGTGTGGCTAAATCATACTGTTACAGGGTGCCAATCAGGCGGCAACCTCTGGGTCTGAACAGGGAGGCAAACCAGGAAGTGCCTTAAGCTGCAAACTAAAAAATTCCTGCAGGGGGCGCTAAGTTTGGCTGCAAAAAAAATCTGTCCATTCATTTCAGTGCAAAATGAGAAAACTTCTCACTTGATTTATTACCTCAGAATTTTTTTTAGGACAACACTATGGTCTCAATTGCTAGTAAAAAACTCTTCTTCAAGACAATTTCATGTTACTAGTTCTAATAATGGCCCCATTTTGAAGAAAATAGAATCGTATGATTTGGGGCGTGGCTACCTTTGATTGACAGGTCACTAACAAGGCAAGCCGTCATCAGGAGAGAAGCAGAAAAATGGGTATCCACGGCAACGTGTCAATAAAGTTATATATAATGTTATATATAGATATATAAAAGGATGTTTAGTGGGTAGGTCTCATAACTTTGATCCTTTCACTGTATTTTCACTTAATGACAGTTTATGAACGTTTTGTTCAGTAAAAATGTCTTGTTCGGTGTTTGGTTGGACTAACAGACACTCCAAGGAGTTGCTGTTCAGTTTTCTAAGGTAAGTAACATATATTTTGTTTTTGTTTTTTGCTAGCCAAAACTAACATCCCAGTTAATGCTCCAGTTAATGCTAACATGAATTAGCACTGACTTCTCTCAGTCAGGTTGAGGTGTAGAGAGGCTGTAGTCAGTGATCAGATCCCTCTGGCTCCTCCACAGTCCAAATATGGTCTGCTCCCCGTATCGGAAACAAGATGGCGACCCACGATTGCGACGAGTGTAATGCTGAATCCGATGCTTCCAACGGGACACAAACCAATGGGTGACATCATGGTCTCTACATCCATTATTTATAAACAGTATATGGTGCCAATCCACAGGTTGACAGGAATACGGTGAGTAAAAGCTACAGGCAGGCTGGCAGGTAGCTACGTATGTACACACATATTCAGGTTCAAGAGGCTTGAGAGCAAAGGCTTGAAGCAGAATTGCAATAGTGACCATCTTGCAACTGACTCTGGAAAAACTGATGGTACATATGGTGATTAGAAAATGACACACAGGCGATCAAAGGATGTGGGAGTCAAGTGACAAAGATTGGACCAATGGGAAAGTCTAAGGAGAATGACGGCAACACCCTCTAGAAATTCAGGGGTCTGGGGAAGAATGAATATGGATAAAATGAGGGATAGAGAACAAGACAGGACAAAAAAATAAAAACACTGCAATGTGTATAGAACAGTTTGCTTTCATCAAGCATTTATTTAGTGTGCTAGATTAATTTTACATGGGCAGTGCAATTATCAGGAACTATTATCCAATCGGTTGCCTTTGTATTGCCAGTGCTGGACTTGAAAAAGTTGGAATATATCCTGAATATGAACATCATGTTTGGCTCATTTTGGGCTGTTTTAACCTTCTGGAGTCTCCAAAAGCACCAAAGCATGACTTTTTCATCACATCCAGACTAGAGAATAGACTAAATTTACCTCTAAAGTTCTGGCTGTAAACTCCATGAGGCCAGTTTCAGTTTGATGATGATATACCAAGTAAAACTGGAGACAAGATCAAATATATATATATATATATATATATATATATATATTTTTACAACTTTATTTATGATTTTTTCATATTGAAAACATCAACATCATTGTTAAAGCATTTCTTACAAAAGTTGCAACCAGGACAAGAAACAGGGGAGTAATGACATCTAGGACAGTTCGGTGCAACATTAGAGTAAAATTTTGACAGTCTGTCATTAGAGTAATGCAACCTGTGGACAACCTTAAACTGGATCAAGCCATGTCTAATACAAAGAGAAGATGTGTGTATACGTTGTATGGCATTTTTCCAAGTATCTTCTGATATTATTTCTCCAACTTCTCCTTCCCATGCTGCCTTGATTTGGTCCCACGTGTGAGGGCAGCTATCCAGAATTAATGCATATATTTTTGATATTGCTCTTTCATTAAACTAAATACAGTAGGTCTTTGGAGGGTGGAGATGGATATCCAGGGAAAAATTTAGAGGCAAAACTCCGAGCCTGAAGATACCTGAAGTAATGAGACTTTGGTAAATTATGATCTTCACATAGAAATTTAAATGATGCAAAGCCATCGTCCGTGAAAAGGTCTTGAAAGTAGACCAAGCCACTTCTGTGCCAAACAGCAAATGCCTGGTCTATTAGAGAAGGCGCAAAAAGATGATTAGACATTATTGGCGAAAAGCTACATATACCTGTCAAATTAAAATGTTTTCTGAACTGACCCCAGATCTTAATTGAGTATGGAACCACCAAATTAGAGTTCAGTTCGGGTGTTTTGATTTCTAGTGGGAGAGGGGCAGTCAAGATCGAAATCGGGGAGACTGGAAGTGTAGCTCTCAGTTCCATATCAACCCAGGCCGGGCCCTCCTTGTCTGCGAACGTGGTGATCCAATATGTCAGCTTAACAATATTAGCTGCCCAATAGTAAAACAAAAAATTAGGGAGACCCAAACCACCATCAGATTTAATTCTCTCTAGGCTTGCCTTCTTTATACGTACAGGTTTTTTATTCCATATGAACGAGGAGATAAAGCGGTCCAGCTGAGCAAAATAGGATTTGGGGGGAAAAATGGGGATCATTTGGAATAAATAAAGAAACCTGGGCATTACAGTCATCTTCACTGCATTTATCCGCCCAGCCAGTGAGAATGGGAGTTTCGACCACCTATCCAAGTCAGTTTTAGACGATCTAAAATAGACCTGTAGTTATGCTGAAAGATAGCCTTAATTGAACCTGCTATTTCTATTCCCAGGTAGGTGAATTTATCATTTACAATTTTAAAAGGCACATTTTCATAAGTGATCTGTTTTGCCAGATTATTCAATGGAAACAGTATAGATTTTGATAAATTAACTTTATATCCTGATACACTACTGAATTTTTGCAGCCAGTGGAGAAGGTGGGGAATGCTCTCATTTGGGTCCGATATCTGCAAGAGCAGATCATCAGCATAAAGCAAGGTTTTATGATGTATTCCACCCCTGGATATACTCTTAATCCTGCAATCTGACCTAATAGCAATTGCCAGTGGTTCAATTGCAATGTCAAACAGGAAGGGCGACAGACAGCAACCCTGTCTTGTACCTCTGTAGAGCAAAAAGTATTCTGAGATCAGGCCATTTGTCCTGACTGCAGCCAAAGGTGCTGAATATAGGACTCTGATCCACCTACAGAAAGTGGGCCCCATTCCAAATTTTTCTAAGGCTGCAAAAAGATAGGTCCATTCGATTCTATCGAACGCCTTTTCAGCGTCAAGGCTTAAAATAACTTCCGGCTGCACAGTTGAATGGGGGGAAAATAGCACATTAAATAATCTTCTCATGTTAAATAATGATTGCCGTCCAGGAATGAAGCCTGTTTGATCTTCATTAATAATTGTGGGAATTACAGTGTCTAATCGCTGTGCGAGGGTTTTAGTTAAAATTTTATAATCGCAGCACAGAAGACTTATTGGCCTGTATGAGCTACACTGTACAGGATCCTTATCTTTTTTTAGTAAGACTGAAATTATGGCCTGGGTAAGCGTCTGTGGTAATTTTCCATTGGTCAAAGATTCATCATAAACAGATTTAAGGATGGGTGCAAGTTTTGAAGAGAATTCCTTGTAAAACTCCATGGGGAATCCATCCGGACCTGGCGCCCTTCCCGCCCGACACGACCTGATGGCATTCACTATTTCCTCGAGCAACAATGGCTGCTCTAAAAGTGACTGAGCATCTGGAGAGAGCTTGGGGATATCGAGCGAGTCAAGAAACAAGTGACTCTCCGACGAGCTGCTATCTACCTCAGATTGATATAGAGTAGAATAATATTGTTTAAACTGGTCATTAATGACTCGGGGGGTGCGGGATATCGAGACATCACCTGTGTCAATTCCTGAGATCGTTTGCTCAGCAGACTGTTGTTTAAGTTGAAGTGCAAGGAGCCTCCCCGCTTTATCTCCATGCTCATAGTATACCTGTTTAGATTTAAAAATATTTCTTTCGGCTTTCCATGTCATAAGTGTATCAAATTCAGTTTGCAAAAGTAATTGAAAAGATCAGGCGTAGGTGAAAGAGCGTAGCGCCTATCAATATCTGCAATTTTGTCAGCCAGCTCTTTAAATTGTCTGGAACGCTCCTTATTCCTATGTGCCACGTAGGAGATAACTTGGCCCCTAAGGTAAGCTTTCATAGACTCCCACAAAACTCCCCTAGTTACATCCTGAGTGTCATTGATTTCCAAAAAGAAGTCAATCTGATTGTTGAGATATGTTCTAAAATGCTTACACAAAAGTAATTGGGGGTCTAACCGCCAAGTTCGTTGGGGTGCTACATTGGCCGGAAAAATTAGATCCATCTGCACTGGGCTGTGATCTGACAATACTATACTGTGATATTTGCAATTGGAGACTAAAGGTAGTAGTTGGTTATCGACAATAAAATAATCAATCCTGGAGTAACTGTGATGCACAGGGGAGAAGAAGGAGAATTGCTTCGTAGTTGGATTTTTTATCCGCCAGGGGTCCGACAAGCCATAAGAGCGAAGGAAGGAGTTAATAGCCACTGCGGCTGACGAGAGAGTGTTGTTTGACCTTAGACTGAATCTGTCTAGCTGGGCATTAAGGACACAGTTGAAGTCCCCACCTAGAATTAACTTATAGGAATTAAGGTCTGGGAGAGTTGAGAAGAAATTAAGAAAGAATTGTGCATTGTCCCAATTTGGTCCATAAATGTTAGCCAGTATTATAGGTGTGTTAAACAGCTTGCCCACTACAACAATATATCTACCATTGGCATCTGATGTGACTTCAGAGTGTTCAAATGGAATCCCTTTCCTAATTAAAATTGCTGTTCCCCTTGCCTTATAGTTAAAACGTGAGTGATATATTTGTCCAATCCACTTGCAACTTAGTCTTTTTTGGGAATTGATATTCAAATGTGTCTCCTGTAGCAATATTACATCAGGTTTTAATGATTTCAGATGGCTAAATATTTTGCTCCGTTTGACCAAATTATTCAGCCCTTTAACGTTCCAACTAACGAACGAAATTGCTCCTTGTTGATTGTTTACATTATCCAGAACCATAACGCAATAATTTGTAATGAACCGGTCCTACATGTTGGCTATATCTGAATACTTCAGTGTATGTTTGAGTCAATCCATTAATCACAAATGAACCCAAAAGAAAGCTGACAAAAACAAACAGATAAACATAGATAAACCCCTTACCATCCTGGATCCCTGGGCTGGTCTTCCTAAAACCTGAGACTGCCCTGAAAACTCTCCTCTCTCTCCTAGGCATATAACACGTCTACACTAACTGAAACTCTCACATGAACTCTGCAAAGGCAGAACAAAATAATATAGGGCTTTCCTGTCAACAATATTTTGCTGCATGTGTACTGGTACTTATTTGGTCACAGGCTGATAGGTTCTTAACACTTACAGTTGGAAGATATCCTCACAAGGAAAGAATAAAATCTGATAAAATTAGTTATTATAGTGATAATAAGGGGATTAATTAAGTAAACATTAAAAAGTAAAGTAACAGATCAAAACTTAAGCATTAAGCACTTCAATAATGTGGCAGAGAAAAAGGAAAACAGAGAAGAGTATTAACATTATTAAATAAGATATTCTCCACATCACCCTTCACATACTGTAGGAAATTGTGCATAATTATTCTTTTTTTTTTTTTTTTTTTTAAACCCCCATTTACATTCCTCAGATGACAAATGACCTAAAAATGTCACTTAGCCTTGTCCATAGTCCAACATAAAATGCATCCAACTGCAGTGTGGTGACGTTTACCAGTCAACATGTAAATCAGCGTGTGCAGTCTACTGCAATATCAATATGCAGTGTATGATACCTGTGATGGCCCTGTGAATTGTCCATCACTCTCCTTCCGTCTCCCGTGGGCGCAGATTGGTCTCGATGTAGTGCTTTGCCTTGACCGGATCCTCAAAGGATACCTGCTCGCCAGCTGTGGTAGTGATCTTCAGTGTGGCTGGAAACAGGAGCCCGTATTTCACACCCGTGCACCGGCATAGCAGCCCTCTCACCTCGGTGAAGGCTGCTCTCTTTTTTCTGACGGCAGCCGAGTAATCTGGGTAGATGTAGAAGCGTTTGCCTTTGTGGGTGATCGGACCTGCCCCCATAGCCTTCCGAAGAACATCCACTTTCTCCTGAAAGTAGTGGAACTTGACAATTATTGGCCTCGGGGCATCCCCATCCTTCGGCCGCGGCTGGAGGCTCCTGTGTGCCCGGTCGAGCGTCGGTGTATAGTCGAGGGCGAGCGCTTCCTTCAGCAGGTCGGCCAAGGCTTTCTCCGGTCGAATATTTCCAAGTCCCTCATCCACTCCAACTAGTCTGCAGTTATCTCGCCGCTGCCGGGACTCCAAATCTTCGGTCTTCTCTGTCAACCGGGCGACTTGTGTAGACAGCGTGCTAACTTTAGCTTCAAGTGCAACAACCCGGTTAGCCTGACCGTTAGCTTCCTCCTCGAGATCATCAATGCGAGTTGAGAGTGTGGCGTTATCTTTCTGTACTTCTTCGATTACCTTCGTTAACTCTGCGCGCACATTCCGGATATCGTTCCTTAAATCACTCGCCAGGTCATCTATTTTCTTGTGCAGTTTACCTGCAGCCGTCATTACGGACGAGTCGATCCTGGTTAGCACACTCTGCTCCGATCGCTTTATGGCAGCCATGATTGCGTCGAGATCTGGCCCTGACCCCGCTTCCGCAGCCGGATCCACATCAAGCGAGACTGAGGCGTCCGGCCCTGGTTTCGGTTTTTGAGATTTAGGCATTTCGAGCAGCTTTGAATTACAAAAACACGACAAATTCGAGGAACTTGGTTCTTTTGCGACACGTTTGCACCGGGAAAGACGAGAAGGAGAGGAGGAATATTAAATAAATGTTCAATCTAAGCAGAGCCCACAAAAACACGTCTTCACATGTCGCTGCTAAGCTGCGCCCCCCCAAGATCAAATATATTTTGTATAAAATAAAATATTGAACTGGATGGTACATTTGCAACTTTTGTTCACATTTGCAACATTTCAATTTTTTTTATTGAGCATGATAGAAAAAAAGACACAAAATGACCAAAAAAAGACACAAAATGACAAAAAAAGACATAAAATGAAAAAAAAAAAGTCACAAAAGGACCAAAATTGTTACGCTAAACACACAAGACACAGATAAAATAGAGTCACACTAGAATAAAAACCAGAGTTGGATGACAGGATCACATACAATCACAAGATCACATTTATGTTGTTTTTTATTTGTTTCTTTTTGGTTCGAAATGTTGATATAGGTGAGGTTGTGCTGAAAAAATATACCAACATGGCATTTAAACATTTTTTAAGTGGTGTATACAGGCAGGATGAAAAGGATTTAAAAATGGACAAAATAGCACAAAGACTCCATAGAGTTAAGGTCTTCATGAAATAAGATTAAACAAAAGGATGGCATCACTATGCTGTCTCTGTTTCACTGTCATCTACTGCTTCACTTTAGATAATATTGTTGGCCACATGCTTTTATCTTGCACAGGAATATGTCTTGGTGGTGCCAGATCTTAATTCCCTGAAAAGGCATAGTTCATAACAGGCAAGAATGCTTGCTAATTAGTGCAGGATTGCAGCACATACCTCTGGTGGAGAGATCAGATATATCATTACAAAAAGTACTTAAACCACAAATGTGCATTGTCATTTGTTTTTACTGCTTGCCCTGCAGATTAACTGTGATCATTTCAGGCTCTGAGGCAATAGAGCCTTACCCATTACCCCTCTAATTTGAGTCTGTCCATGCGTCATTGCTTGCCTGACAGGAGCTCCATCCTCAAATTAACACTATGTCCAGTTTAAGTTGGTGCATATATTTAGACATCAGACTTACTGATTTTTTAAATTGGAGTTTTTTCACTGACTGAACAAACAACCCATATGGATTTATGTTTTTACCACAAATCTTTACTTTTACACAATATTTAAACTTAGTTGCCTTTACTTTTTGCCCGCATACTTGTTTTATTCAGTAGAGTTTACTTGGTATTTAGAAGGCAAGTATGTCATTTGGTCCACACGTCTCGTCATTTTCTTCTGCAGCGGTTTCCCAGTCACTCTCACGCTGGTGAGTGTCAAACTTGTTTAAGTGTTGGGGCGTTCCCGGTGGCACACCTGGTAGAGCGCATACCATAGAGGCTCAGTCCTCGGCCCGGGTTCGAATCCGGCTCGGAGCCCTTTCCCGCATGTCTTCCCCTCTATCTCCTCCCTTCACTCTGAGTATCTAACTATAAAAATAAAGCTATAAAATGCATACTGCATACCTGTGCAGACTTTGCTTACATTTTCAGGCTTTCTGCACAATCAATTGGGTGATATTTCTTCATATGATTGAACAGATTTGTTGTTGTCAGAAAGCCTGCGCTGTAACTTGTTTATTGAACTAAGTTCCCTTCAGTAATAACTTGTTTCTCTGTAAGTTTTCATATGTCCCATGCTGCTGAATGCACCATAGCCATTCCACCGCTTTTGAATGCACCATACCTGTGTGCGAATTGCCGTGCTGTGAATGTTAGTTTTCTCTCGATACATCGGGGGATAGATTGTAATTTCCTTTGCTCTTTCCCAACATTCACCTTTACCTCCCTGGTTTATTGCTCCAAGTCATGACTGACATCTATTTCGCTGCCCCCAGCTTCGTGTTTACCTCCACGTTCGGTCTTTCTGTTTACTTCTCCGCCAACTCACAAACAGTAGTGGAGCAGGAAAAGGTCGACTCTGATTGGCTGTTGTCACACACACTTCCTACATGTTTGATTGAGTAAATATGAAATCTGAAATTCATCGCGATCATATAATCGCCCAGGCCTACTTCAGAGTCCATTAGTGAATAGAAGCACAAGCATTGAAGAAGCTAACCACACAGCCTGTGGTACTTCATCCACTACATTAGGTACTTGAGTTCACAGAAAGTGTAGCAAAGAGATCTTTGCATTTAACCAGGAGATGAGTCTCATCCATAGAACATTTTCATTTGTCAGCTTAATTTACTTCCTGCCTGCTGCTCTCTATATTTTCTCTGTGGACAACAATAAACTGGGATTTTTATTATGTTTACATGCAGGGCCTGGTGATAGATATGAACCTTTTCATCCACCCTCTATCTCCCTTGAAACAAAGCACAAACACAGCAGTCATTCTGGTTCTTGGCACTATACTTTCATGCAAAAAGCAAAACGTATTTAACAAAATCCAGCAGGGATTTGTATGTTATCAAGATCAATGGTGCATTCAGAGCCTCTATGAAGCATGCAGAGAAGGAGTGCACTCATTTTATGTGGTTGGCATGCTTTCATGTCACTCCTATAATCCTTTGATATGTGTTTCACTTCCAAGTTCATTTGAGTCAGGACAGAAGAGAGCCCAGGATGACATGTGCTTCCATGCCAACACACAAATTAGAAATCATCCAGAAGCAGCTAGACTCAACATAACAACAGCCATGCTATTGTTACCGTACACTGACGTGTTGTCCAGGTGACATTTTGTGCTCAGTTGTGCTGGTATTGCACTTGTTAATGTATTGTATATAAACATCGACTGTATATAAATAATGGGCATAGTCACCGTGATGTCACCCATTGGTTTGTGGCCCGTTGGAAGCATCGAGTTCATCGTTACACTCGTCGCCATCTTGCGTCGCCATCTTGTTTCTGATACTGGGAGCAGACCATATCTGGAATGTGGAGGAGCGAGAGGGATCTGACGACACTGACTACAGCCTCTCTACTGACTGAGAGAAGTCACTGCTAATTCATGTTAGCATTAACTGGAGCATTAACTGGGATGTTAGTTTTGGCTAGCAACAAACAAAAAGAAAATGTTTGTTACTGACCTCAGAAAACTGAGCAGCGACTCCTTGGAGTGTCTGTTAGTCCAACCAAATGCTGAACAAGACATTTAATGAACAAAACATTCAAATAAACTGTCATTAACTGAAAATACAGTTAAAGGGTCAAAGTTATAAGACCAAACCGATAAACCTCCTTTTTTATATCTATATAACGTTATATACAACTTTATTGACACGTTGCCGTGGATACGCATTGTTCTGCTTCTGTCCTGATGATGGCTCACCTTGTTAGTGACCTGTCAATCAAAGGTAGCCATGCCCCAAATCATACGATTCTGTATCTTCTGTTTTCTTCTAAATGGGGCCATTATTAGAACTATTCACATCAAATTGTCTTGAAGATTTTTTACTAGTGATTGAAACCATAGTGTTGTCCTGAAAAACATTTCTGAGGTAATAAATCAAGAGAGTGTCACACCGTGGTGAGGTCTTGGGTTTTTTTTATGTTTTGGTCTCGTCACTGCTTTTATTTTGAAAAGTAACTCTCCTCTCGTTTCAGGTCACCTGCCCCTCCCTGTGTGTGTCACCTGCCTGAGTGTCTCCCCTAATTACCAATTGTGTTCACCTGGTGCTCCCTCCCTCATGTGTTAAATAGTCTGTGTCTCCCTTGTCCTGTGCCAGTGTGTCGTTTTTCGTCTCGCCAGCATTACCACAGTTCTTGTCATCGCCACAGTCATCTGCCTTGCTTCGTTTTCAAGTTTGTTCTCCTCGTAAGAGTGATTTTCTTTTGTAAATTTTCAGAGCTTAGCTGCTCCCTTAGTTTGTTAGTTGTTTAGATTGCCTTTTGTTATTCCTCCTTCAGAGTGATTTTGAGTTATTTCGTTTTTCTCCCTTGGATTGTTCCTCCATTTTACGGAGTGATTTTTAGTTTAGTCCTTTTCCCTGTTAGGTCTTTTCCTCCCTTTTGGAGCGCCTTTTGTTTATTAGTATTTTATTTTGTCCCTTTTTCCCCCTTCCCTTGTCTAGTTGTTTGTTCCTTATCCTGTAGGATAGTTGCCCTGAGTTTCAGGATAGTCAGGAGTTTTGTGTTTTTCCCTCTTTTAGGGATTATTAGTGTTAGGTCTTCTAGACTGTTAATGTTCATAGCCCTTTTGTTTCCTCTGTTCGGGGAGTTCCTCTTGCTGACTAAGTACCAAAATAAAGTGCTTTTGACATACTCTATCTCTGCGTCTGAGTCCTGCTTCGAGCCCGGCCTGACAGAGAGACGTTTTCTCATTTTGCACTGAAATGAATGGACATCATTTTTTTTGCAGCCAAACTTAGTGCCCCCTGCTGGAATTTTCAGTAGAATGCAGCTTAAGGCACTTCCTGGTTTGCCTCCTTGCTCAGACCTGAAGGTTGCCACCTGTATATAAAGCACTAGCCAGCTAATGCAAAGCAGTTACTCTCTGCTCCCTGAAGGGGGAGGCCTCCTTTTCAATGACCAGACACCTATTGCAAGGAGCAGCTGTTATCTGCTGCGAGCAGGAGGTGAAATACAAGTGAGCACCAAATCCACCACAGCCTCGATGGTCCATCTGAGCAGCCAAGTACAGTCACTTCAGAGACAGCTGATGCTTGGCAACCAAAGCAAGCCCTAGTATTACCCACAAGGTTGGCTCAGAGAATGATCACAATTACAGCCATTACCATGCTTGGTTAATGGATTACCAGACGGAGCAAAATAGCACAGCCTTATTTTCTTTCGTCCAAGCCTTCCCTGTCTCAGCTCCATGTTTTCTTACTTTTTCCACCCCCAGCTGCATGTAGTGCTATTACACTTTATTACCCATGTGGGGAGCCAGTGGTAGTCAGTCTTTTGATGTTTTACCTCCAGTCAAGAAGTTCTGTGATTCTCATGAACATGGTACAGCTCATAGCAAAAATCCAAGAGCATTGAATACATATTTTCTTTGACCCTTTATAACATATACACTCTAAAGTCACTGTTTAATATGAATTTATAATCTATTTAAAAATAGATTAAGGTATTTTCTGACATTTTTAGAGATACTGTGAGCTTTTTTGTTGTTTGTGTCTTTGGCAAGCACATATGCTCAAGGGTAACATGTATTTTATTAAAATATACGCAAACAATTCTATCATTACCGTAACATCTAACCTTTTTTTCTCATTAATTTTCATTCAGATTTTGTTCTTTATATATTGTTAAAAAACATGATGTTTGATTACATTCTGTTAAAGTATACATTTTTAAACAAATGTATATTTATTTCTATAAAGTTTATTAAATATTTATTGTATATAAGTGTGTGGAAACCATGACATTTTTATCTGGACGCATTACAGTAATGAATTTGTGAATCAAAAATATGTTTAAAAATATAGAAAATATTATTTTAACACAAAACAATGAATTGTGCCTCAGTATGGCTATATTGTTCATTCATATAAAGGTGAAATATATTTAGTTTAATAAAGTATGTCCTGATAATCTTCACAGACAGAACTTAGACTGGCTTCATGAGAATCACCCAGTTGTGCCACCATCAAGGATCTCACACCATACTCTAGCAAGCAGTGATGTCAGGCTGATACATAGGCTGACAGAATGATGTGTAACCATGGACGCACCAGTGGCTACCTGCTGTCCACTGACATGTCCTGCTGTTCCCTGTCTATACCCACAGTGAGCCCTGCTAATTGTGTTATTGTGAAGTACTACAAGGGCTTGTTGTCTCTCTGTGAGCAACCCATTCGTTTTCGCAGTAAAGGGTTTTTAAAGAAGCAGCAGTGTGTTCCTGGGCTATATTTATATGTATACCAGTACACTGCAAAAAACAATGAGGATCATGTGAACACTTACAGGGTTTCCTCTACATGTAATTGATTGTGGCGCACCGCCACGGCAAAATAAAAGCCGCCACACCTCCAGACTAACGTTTTTTTTTAACCTTGTTTTTATGTTGTTTTATGTTTATATTAATGTAAATTCTTGTTTGAAATGAGATTTTTGCACAAGGCAAGGCAAGTTTATTTGTATAGCACAATTCAACACAAGGTGATTCAACGTGCTTTACATACACATTAAAAACAGCAAGACACAATTGAAAACAGTAAAAACAGTCTGTTGGAGGCAATATTATGTTAAAGAAAGTTGAGATTTTTACTGTAGATTAAAGCGTGTTTTATATTGGTTTTGGTTGTGTTATATATACATTATTGCCTTTTATTGTATATTTGTCAAATTTACCACAGCACTTGAAGTAGGCGCTGCTCATGTGCATTATTATTCTGAAGGACTTGCTAAAAGGTAAAAACATGGATTAGCAGAGTGCTAAGAGGTACAGGGAAACAAGGTTTTTTGACCGTCACTTTCAGATGTTACCGTTCCTTTCAGATGTTACAGTTACTTCCTGATGTTTGTGGACCGTTGTGAAAACCAAGAGAAGTTTGAAATGATGTGTGTATTAATGGAAATACCTAGATTCAGCAACAAGAAATAAACCAACGGAACTACAACCTGACTCTGGTGGTTTGTGAGTAATTAAGGAACACAAAATGGTAACATATGAGTCGAGCCAGCTGTACCAGCCTACTGCTAATAAATTGAGTGGCTTAAGAATTAAGATCTACGTTTGCCACTACACAGTCAATTAAAACAGGGGAATAGAAATAAAAATACAAATAAGATAAAATAAGATACAGCAGGATAAGAAAATAGATGAAATAACAAATGCAGCCATTACATTTAGATGCTCAACCAATACTGTTTTACAGGAGGAGGATTTTTAAACAGCTCTTCTAATGCATCTATTGCATTTTTTGTCCTTTCAATTATTTTGATTTTTTTTGCAAAGCATGTAAATGGACCTGCACTTATATAGCGCTTTTTTCTAGTCGCTTTGCGACCACTCAAAGCGCTTTACACTACAGACTGCGCTCATTCACCCTTTCACACACACATTCATACTGGTGGCAGAGGCTACCCTAAACAGTCCCACCTGCCACCATTGGGAATTCATTCACACACTGATGAACACAGCATCAGGAGCAATTTGGGGTTCAGTATCTTGCTCAAGGATACTTCGACATGTAGGCTGCAACGGTCAGGGACCGAACCACCAACCCTTCGGTTAGGGGCCAACCAACTCTACCAACTGAGCCACAGCCGCCCCATGTCTTCACTCTCTAAAATAATCAAGCATCTACATAACTTTTCATAACTGTTTTTATTTTCCTTATTTCAAGTGAACCTTTTACGCCTTGACTCTTTTCTGGTTACATTTTCAGATGAGTGTATTAAACTATTTTCAAAAGAAGAGAAAGGTTCCAGAGGAAGATTGTCAGGTAACCTTATATAAAGGAGAGGCTCAATGACTTGACTTATTGTCGTGATTTTATTTCCTCAAGTCGATAGAAATGATCATTTTTATGTACTAATTTAATCTCTTTATAAAATACAGTAAATTATCTTGTTTTGAGCTGCTACAGATAAGAATACATGTTATAATAAGACTGTTAATGTGCAGTAAATCAAATATAGTAGTAAAAAGCAGTAAATACACCATTCACTATAGCACTTTAACATTTATTTTAAACACAACTATAAATGACCTTTAGCAAGGTTCCTATTGGTGTTTTTGTATTATATAGCTTGTTTTTCATGTTTGTATATTTTATAGGTGTTTTACAATGTTGTGATGCTTTTATTTTGAAAAGGTCATTTCCAGTGTGAAACGGGTGCTTTCATTTTGAAAGGTAGTGACAGGAAATAACAGGTGGAACGGTTAAATGAAAAACGAACGGTAAATAATAATGAGTGCGTTGTAATTCATAGAATTGATATAAAGTATCAAAAAGGTTTCTATAGTGGCTGGCTGACAGGGCACAAGGTTTGTTGAAGTTTATTTTCTTCTGTCATATATATTAGTGGCTTTATTTGTTGACTTAACTATAGTAAAAGTTATTTTAAATATATATATATAAAGTTATTTGCTCAAGCTCTAATGCTAATGTTTTTTATTGTTTTCCCACCTCGTAGCTCTTACGGTGGATTCACAAGGTGAACAAGGAATGTCTTATTTTGATTTTCTTGGAGATATGATTTTAAATAAATCTAGTGAACTATCAGTTAAAGAGTCGACCGTCATTCAGCCAGGAATGCTACTAAACATACATTCAAACCACAAAAACAATATAGAGCATGTGTGTTATGCAGTAAACCAGTAATTTATTAACTTTATGCAAAAAGCAACACGTGTTTTAAGTTACCTAACATCAGGCATATTTACGTTAACCACCTTCAAAATAAAAGCACTGCGGTTGTATTGATTTCTAATTTCTGGGTAACCTCACACAGGCCGGACAAGGACAGCCAACGGACCGGATGTGGCCCAATGCCCAGGTCTGCTCTAAAAACGAATTAAAACTGAAATTGAAAACAAAAAATCACAACGAAAATAAAACAAAAACGAATGAAAAATCCAAAACTAACTTCGTCCATCCTGAGGTCTGCTGTGATGACTGTATGAAGAAAATTACCTCTGTACTCAAAATGCAATTTGCATGCATTCAAATGATCTATAAATTATTACAAGTATCATGAATGACAAAAAATATAAATTGTCTGTGTGTTTGTTATTGTGAATAAAACATGATGAAATAGGATTTTAATAGTTTTTCTGCATGCCAGCCATAAAACATCCATGCATTCAAGGGATGAACTTCATCACAGTTGGTAAAAAGAGAAGTGTAATGCAGTATTTATCATCAGTCATTGTTCTGCACTGTCCTCAGGCATGGATACATGGAAATGATACAGCTCTTTGTGAAATAAAGGCCATGCTTGAATGTGAACACGTTCAACATTATTTGTTTCCGTTTTTCCCTGAAAAACACAGACAGTGATTTTGTGTGTTGTATCACAGTGTGTATTTTGCACTTGTTCCCCACTGCCACCAGTCTCTAAAAATGACAACATGCTCATTTCTGCTTGCCTCCAGAGTTCATTGTGCTGCATGACTGGCTGTTTTTATTTTAAAAAGAATATTATTCTGTATGCAACGATGGACCCTCTCACTGTGTTTGGGTTAGCTCAGCATGCAGTTGTTTCCTCCTGGCCTTGTTCGATAATAATCAGCCATGTTGTTAAAGCATAGACTGTATATAAATAATGGACGTAGTGACCGTGATGTCAGCCATTGGTTTGTGGCCCGTTGGAGGCATCGAGTTCAGCATTACACTCGTCGCCATCTTGCGTCGCCATCTTGTTTCCGATACGGGGAGCAGACCATATCTGGACTGTGGAGGAGGAGAGGGATCTGATCACTGACTACAACCTCTCTACACCTCAACCTGACTGAGAGAAGTCACTGCTAATTCATGTTAGCATTAACTGGAGCATTAACTGGGATGTTAGTTTTGGCTAGCAAAAAACAAAAACTAAATGTATGTTACTGACCTCAGAAAAATGAACAGTGACTCCTTGGAGTCAAAACGTTCAAATAAACAGTCATTAAGTGAAAATACAGTGAAAGGGTCAAAGTTATGAGACCAAATCGGTAAACGTCCTTTTTTATATCCATATAACATTATGTATAACTTTATTGACTCATTGCCGTGGATACGCATTGTTCTGCTTCTCTCCTGATGACGGCTCGCATTGTTAGTGACCTGTCAATCAAAGGTAGCCACGCCCCAAATCATACAATTCTTTATCTTCTATTTTCTTCTAAATGGAGCCACTATTAGAATTATTAACATCAAATTGTCTTGAAGAAGATTTTTTACTAGCGATTGAGACCAAATTCTGAGGTAATAAATCAAGTGAGAAGTTTTCTCATTTTGCACTGAAATGAATGGACAGAATTCTTTTGCAGCCAAACTTAGCACCCCCTGCTGAAATTTTTGGTAGAATGCAGCTTGTCCCTGGTTTGCCTCCATACTCAGACCGGGAGGTTGCCGCCTGTGTTAAAGTTAACCTCCCCAATTCCAAATGGGTCCGCTGGCTGCTGTGTGCCTCCGCCTGGATAGGAAGTACACCACTTGAAACACCTCTCAGAATGACTCAGGATCCTCAGTGCCAACCCCCGCTGTGCTGCTGTTGAACTTCCAACACAGTGCACACGTCCCCCACTCCCTCTACTGAAGCTCTCAATCAACCTCTCACCTGGGCCAGCCCTGTGGCTGGAACTTCCACCTTCAGGAGCACAGAAAAACTGGATCAAAACAAATATCTGCTTCCTCCACAGTTAATTACAATGGAGACAACCTCTTCATGTAATTATTTGTATGCTGCCCACAGAGACAAGGCTCGGCCCTCCACGAGACCTTACTTGTAACAGGCTGATTGTTCATCAGGTGCTCCGTTCAAGACTGATTGAAGAGACATTTCGTCTTTGAATCACCAAATGAGCATTACCTGTAATACATTTAATAATCAATGAAGACGCAGCGCTGCAATGGCAATCTGTTCAGAGGGCTGTTTCACCAGAGTGATACATTAAATACAGGTACTAGATAACATCTAAACAATGGGAGGGACTCTCAGGAGATGTGATGAACAGTGAAAACACTCTTAAACACACAATGAGAGCTTTATTGCTGGGAAAATGCGTCCATTTTTCTCACATTGTTGTTAAAACCATGTGACAGTTGCAGACTTACATAAACTGGGCTTAAAAAGAAGGGGGGAAATAAGCTTGTGCCTTCTATCCTCCTCCTATCATGAGCAAGAGAGCCATCTTTGTAAGTGACAAGATTACTGAGGATGCAGCACTCCAACTCATCAACCAATAAGGACTTCCTCCATTAGAAATACATTCAGTCTATCCATTAGAGAGCCAGGAACAGCAGGGACTTTCATTCCACTATCAATACACATAATAAGCAAAGGACAAACAAACACAATGTCACTGGTGCAGCTCAGCTTCCACACTGATATTGGTGCTGCTGCCTTCACCATCCTACATATGTCCTTTGTCTATCAGGCGTAAGTTAAATACTGAAAAGGTGTTTCGTTTTCACTCATAAACAGTAATGCGCTGTTGGACTACCATCCATCCATCCATTTTCCTCTGCTTATCCAAGGCCGGGTCGCGGGGGCAGCAGGCTAAGCAGGGCATTCCAGACGTCTCTCTCCCCAGCCACAACGTCCAGCACCTCCTGGGGGACCCCGAGGCGTTCCCAGGCCAGGAGAGAGATGTAATCCCTCCACAGTGTTCTGTGTCTTCCCTGGGGCCTCCTACCAGATGGACGTGCCCAGAACACCTCTAACGGGAGGTCCCCGGGAGGCATCCTTACCAGATGCCCAAACCACCTCAACTGGCTCCTTTTGACGTGAAGGAGCAGCGTCTCTACTGAGTAAACTACCTCCAGAGTAAAGGGTAGGGTAAAGAGCTGGTCCGTTGTTCCACGGCCAGGATGGAAGCCGCATTGTTCCTCCTGAATCTGAGGTTCAACAATCGTCCGGAGCCTCCTTTCCAGCACCCTGGAGTAGACTTTCACCTATGCAGTGAAAGTGATGTATAAGAGGAACTTTCCTGTCAGAGCTCTTCCCTGCATATTTTTTTCCGTCGAACAGTGGGGGGAAACCGGATTTTCTTGAAACTCCTACAATTTTCTTCAACTCTGTGAAGGTTAAGTTCATATTTCAGTTTTCTACATTTGGTTTCTTTCTCTCTCTTTTTAGCTTTTGTACAATGTAAGACAGAGAGAAACTGTAAAAGTCACAAGTCTGAGTCTCCTGTGGTGACAGTAGGGCGCACGTCACACCCAACCACCAAGGGAGCGGCTAGAAGGTGCAGATGTCATAGCTGCATGACACAGATCTCATTTGTCCATTCAAAATTAATTTCTACAACAGTCAGCATAGGGAAGGATAGTGTGGACTAAACTGTGGATAACTTTTAATTCACTGTATGTATTAATGGTCAAATTTTGCACATTTACACATGTCTCCTTCTGTAAGAAACATATGTTTAGCCAGATGTTCAAACTGAAAGTGAACATCTGTTCTATAACTATCGTTAATTGCTCTGGAACATTGTGTAATTCCTTGAAGTATGTTAGGTCAAAGTCAAACCAGGCCATGACTGTTTACTGATGGATGTTTACTTGTAATTATAATTTAACTCTGTAGTCTCACACTGGTAGGGCATGTACCACTAAGGCTGAGTCTTATCTCTCTCCCCCTTCCATTCTGTCTGTCACTATAGAATAAAGCATGAAAAATTCCAAGAAATAATCTTAAAAATAATAATAATTTAACAATTACAATCTCCACAATTACACCTCACAGCCAGAGGGTCGTGGATTCTGGCCTGCGGCTCTTCTGTGTGGAGTTTGCATGTTGTCTCTGTGTCAGCATGGGTTCTCTCCGGCTTCCTCCCACAGTCTAAACACATGCAGCCTAGGTTTAATCAGTGTCTAATTCACTCCTACAGACAATTATTGGAGTGTGAGAGGTGGTCTGTCTCTATGTGTCAACCCTGTGATAGTCTGGAGATCTGACCAGGATGACCCCGTCTCTCACCCAATGATCAGATGATCAGCTCCAGCCCCCCCTGACCTTCACAAGTTCAGATAAGCACTGATGAATGAATCTCAGCAATGTCCTTGGTGAGTAATGTATAACTATAACCAAGACGAAAACTGGCACACAAAGAAAATAAAACCCCCGTTTTTAACTGTTCCCTAAAAATGGGAAATGTCATGAATGAATCCTTTCATCACTTTCAGCATTGACAACACAAAGTCATTTCTGACATTTGTTATCTGAGCAAGTAATCACATGATACAACTAAAGAGGCTTTAAAGGCACAATGCCTTTCAGTATATTAGAAAGAGGTATGATCCTGGAAGAGGAGAATCTGTGTATCATTCGTTCTGTCCATTTTCAATTGGCAATCAAAAATCAAATGATGAAAAATTTACTGGTTATTTTGTAATTTGTTTTTTATTATAACACAAAAAAACGGGGGAAAAAATGCTTTTTTTCATATTTCAATTTTAGGCACAGATTAAAAATACGAAGTGGAAAAGGGGCACCAATCCGTGTATCATTCGTTCTTTCCCTTTTCAATTGGCAATTATTTTGTTATTTGTTTTTGTATTATAACACAAAAAACGAAGAAAAAAATGCTTGTTTTTTCATATTTCAATATTAGGCTCAGATCAAAAATACGAAATGGAAAAACGGGCACAAGGACTGAATTCGATTTTAATATTTAATTGGTCGGGTTTACGTGACCCAGAAGTTTGACTACGACACACCACGTGATGAAATAAAATTGTGGCGCGCCGAAAATGTATTTGTTGTGTTGACGTGTGGTTTTTCAGTTTTCAGAATAAAGTGTTACACAACCAGGACCAAATACCAGATAAATATGGAAGAAGATTAATTGCATGATATTTTGATGATTCATGATTTTTTTTAAATAAAACGCCTTTGGATATAGACTGTACAGTAAAATATTACATTATATTAAAATCCATAATAAAATGCACTTGAATATAATAATTAAAAAACTAGAAAATTTCCTCTGGGGGAAATTTTGAAAGGGCCACGGGGGCTACTGCCGGTGTGTGTACACTATGATGAGATTCTTCAGAGATTTCAAACAAATAATACTAGTAATGTTATGATACTATTCCTCTTCAAGTATTTATTTATACAGCAACCTATGCCCTTTAACCTCAAAATGTGTGTGTGTGAAACATTTGTATCTGGAGGAGTGTGCGCGCTTACGCGCGCATATGTGTGTGTGTGTGTGTGTGTGCGTGTATCTTTAACTGTTATTACATTAAATGACCAGTGTGTGTGTGCGTGCGTGTATCTTTAACTGTTATTACATTAAATGACCAGTGTGTGTGTGCGTGCGTGTATCTTTAACTGTTATTACATTAAATGACCAGTGTGTGTGTGTGTATCTTTAACTGATATTACATTAAATGACCAGTGTGTGTGTGTGTGTGTGTGCGTGCGTGTATCTTTAACTGTTATTACATTAAATGACCAGTGTGTGTGTGTGTGTGTGCGTGTATCTTTAACTGATATTACATTAAATGACCATTGTGTGTGTGCGTGCGTGTATCTTTAACTGTTATTACATTAAATGACCAGTGTGTGTGTGTGTGTGTGTGCGTGCGTGTATCTGTAACTGTAATCACATCAAAACATCAAAGCGTGGGGTCGACCAATCAGAGCAGAGCAATCAACGGAATTAACAGCTGTGGAATCTTCTGGCAGAGTGAAAGCAGCCAGAGGTGGGCAGAGTGAAATTTCTGGCCTCGAACAGAAAGCATTTTTGGCAAAACCATAATACCTATCATTGATCCGACTTCACTTTGAGCGTCCTGAGTTCTTCCTGAACCTCTACATATGTTTTTTTTTTGAGAAAAATGAAAAAATAGCTTTGTTAGAGCGATCTAAAAAAACAGTTAAATCTCACTTTTTCCGAAATCTTCCTGCGTTTTTAATATGGGACCCAATGAGGCTGTTGGTGGTTTTGGTGGCGCATCTTTGCGTCGTACGCCCAAATTATAACTCTGACAGCTTTACCAGAGGATTGTGAGTGAGAAGACAAATTTTCCTACATTTCTATGTATAAATTATTTCTGTAGAGTGGAATTTGCGGCCTGGAGCCCAGTTTTCAAATTTATTTTTTGACAGTTTTACCTCTCCCTCTACACTCTGAGCGATGACATCACACACTCTGACACGAACATTCTGTGCAATACACACCCATTATAATCTCAGAATTTCTCCAAAAATGATCATGGTCATTGAACAGGGATTGATAAAAAACTATATGACCTATCAAAACGCAAAGTAATACACCAATACACAAGACTTGTGTCTACTGTTTAAAGTTTAAATGGAGTCTCTAGGTGAAATTATGCCGGAGAAGTAGACATCTGAAAATCTTCAATTAATAGCACACCGATCCCGATCAAACCGCACGTTTTGATTTTGAATTTGTCCTGCAACTCAAAGAGTTGCAGGACTAGTAGCGGGACGAAATTGCGTCCGGAAGAGGAATAAGAAGAAATCCACAGTATAACAGTAGTGCTCGGTGCGATTGCCCCGAGGCCCTAATAATAATTATTATTATTTTATGTGGTGTGTTCATGTCAAGTTAATACTTAGGGTTTCAATGAAATTACCATAAATATCACAATACGTGTCACTACATTATATATTATTATTATATAGGAACGGCTGGTTTGACTACGGAGAAGCGAATGACGGCTCACTGGACCACCGTCAAACTTCCGGGTCACGTAAACCCGACCAATTAAATATTAAAATCAAATTCAGTCCTTCTGCCAGTTTTTCCATTTTGTATTTTTGATCTGAGCCTAATGTTGAAATATGAAAAAACAACAATTTTTTTCGTTTTTTGTGTTATAATAAAAAAACAAATAACAAAATAACCAGTCAATTTTTCATTATTTGAGTTTTGATTGCCAACTGAAAATGGAAAGAACGAATGATACACGGACTGATTTGCTTTGTGATAACTCAATAACTTGTGATTTTATGGCTTTACATGCCGTTGCCCCAGCAGCCATGCATCCAGTACAGAGACACCAGCTAATGAGCCAAACCACACACACACACACACACGTCTATTGATAGAGAGCCAATATGAGCTGAAAGCAGGCTTTGCTGCTGGCTGCTGACGACAATATATTCTGGACAGAACTGAATGCACAACCACTTTGGGAAAAGAAAAACTAAACACAAAGAGCCAATGGGAAGATAAAAAAAAATGCTAAGGGCCCTCACAGCAACATCCACTGTGGGGTAATAACACATTTGCATTAACAAGACGACATCTGACTAAATTAGTATTCATAAATCATGTTGCTTTCGCTATGGGAATGCTGATCTGCCTCTCTCATGTCCCATGATACGCTCAGTAAGAAGGTGGAGAAATATTCTGAGAGCGTTAAAAGTCCTTGCAACAAATGCCAAAGCAACCAAACAAGGTTTGTATTCGTTCTCTGAGGATGCTCAAAGGGCTCAGCTCCTCCGGTTGTGAATTATATGGAACACAATACACAGCTCCTCCTGTCAATACATCCTTATCACAGGAGTTGGAACCTCTGCCACTGTTGGCTTCAATCAAGATCCCAAAAATCCCTCAGTAAATGCCCACTGCTTCTACAAACAATCACATGTGTACAGGTGTGTGGGAGTGGGAGGAATTATTATGAGTGAAGTCAACACGCATAGCCTTGCAATTTGAGTGACAATGATTTCTCCTACTTGTTTCTGTTTTAATGAGGCGGCAGCGAGCGAACACTGGAGGGAGAGCAGTGGAAGCACACGTCTCTCAAGAGAAGGCCATTAAGACATGCACAGTGCTTCTCTGTTTCTCTGCCACATATATGCAGCTGGGCATGGTTTGAATAATGCTTTCTAGCATTATTGTTGTATTATAAAAGGAGGAAGTAAAACAATGGGAGAAGAGACTGTGTGATGCTGCTGTTCAGCTTCAGCAACGTGATAACAGCTCATACATCACATCTCTGTTTACAAGTGACACCTAGCCTGCAGCCTTCAGCTCCATTCACCTTCAATTATATCTGATCCATCCACATTTTCCTATTATATTGTATGTGTGTGTGTGTGTGTGTGTGTGTGTGTGTGTGTGTGTGTGTGTGTGTGTGTGTGTGTGTGTGTGTTCTTGTACTTCTTATATAGTGAGGACCGTAACACGTTTTTAACCAATGGCGTGAGGACATTTTTCCGAAGTGAAGACATTTCGGCCGGTCCTCACTTTTTTAAAGGCTTGTTTGAGAGTTTAGACTTTGTTTTAGGGTTAAGGTTACAATTAGGTTTATGTTAGGGTTGGAAATTTAGATGGTACAGGTTAGGTTATGGGTAAGGGGCTTGGGAATTCACTAGTCCACTGAGGGTCCTCACAAAGATAGAAGTACAAGAATGTGAGTGTGTGTGTGTGTTTGTACTCCAATCATAGTGAGGACCAGAATTAGTTCTTAACTAACTGAGTGAGGACATTTCAGGTGTACCTCACTTCTTCAAAGGCCCTAAAAATGTTTAAATATTAGCACTTGGTTTCAGTTTCAGGTTGAGGTTAGGGTCAGGGGCTACAAATTCATTACCTTATGATGTGACGATTATGATGTGTCCTCAAAAAGATAGAAGTACAAGAATGCGTGTTTGTGTCTTCTCGTACTTCCTACATAGTGAGGACCATGGCTTTAACCAGCATACTGAGGACATTTTTTCTTTAAAGGTCTGTTTGAGGGTTAAAACTTGATTTTAAGGTTCAGGTTATATTAGGTTTAGGTTAGGACGCTAGGGTTGGGATTAGGCATTCAGTTTTGATGGTTAAGGTTAGGTGTCTAGGGAATGCATTTGATGAATATAGAGTCCTCACAAAGGTAGAAGGACAAGAAGGTGTGTAAGTGTGTGTGTGTGTGTGTGTGTGTGTGTGTGTGCGTGCGTGTGTGTGTTCAAGTGTCATACCACAAAGAATATATTTTGAAATTCCTTAAATGAAGAGTGAACTTAGCCCCGTCTCTGTGAGTGTCAGTCATCAGTGGTATCAGTGTGGTGGAGCAGAGGCCTGATTTAAATGCCATGAGACACCCGTATGTCATCACTTCATCACTCACCACCCAGGAGGCTAATTTAGCTTATTCAAATTTGATAGCGGGCTGTCATAAAGGCAAACAAATAGACAGTGTCAGACTGATACAAGCCTTTATCTTGTAAACAATCTCAGGCCTCTACATACATCACATTTTAGCAGGCTAGGACATGTTGCATTGCCTGGTGGGAGCTCATACCTGTCAAGTTTTGGATTTGAAAATAAGGAAAATTTTCCGGCGCCTGGCGTGAACAGTCCCACCCCCCCAACCAAGCTCCAGTCTCCCTTACATTTTAAGACAGGTGTAGAAGAAAGCTAAAATCACCACTTGTCAACCACTTATAAACTATAATTGGCTTTATGCACAGCTGCACTACTTCCTGAACTTCAGCCAGCTCCTTTGTTTCCTGTCTGCCATTACTGGACCAACTGATTCATCCAGGTGTGACTGACCTCAGTTGTCACAACAACAATAATCAGACACACCTGAATTAATTAGTCAGATCCTTATGGGTGACGTCACGGTGACTACGTCCATTATTTATTTATTTATGTAAAAGTTATTTTGGGGCTTTTTATAGCTTTATTGATAGAGAGATATTCAGAGTGAAAGGGGAAGAGAGAAGGAAAGTGCGCCGAGCCGGATTCAAACCCGGGCCGCCCGCTCACGAGGAATGAGCCGCTATGGTATGCACTGTACCAGGTGTGCCATCAGAGATGACCAGCATTTATTATTTATACAGTGTATGGTTGTCACTGATCTGACGTCACACACTAACCTTGCAGTGACAGCTGCCACCTACAGTACCTGTAGTAGCTACTGCTGGTGGCAGTTATCACGAGGCTAGTGACAGAGCTCAGACTGGGAATGTTTTGGTTTTTTTACTCCACCCAGGCCCGGTTAAAATATTGGAGATTTACGTAAAAATACTAATACGGGAGGACGGCGGGAAAGAAGGGTAAAATACGGGACTTTCACGGCCAAAACGGGACACTTGACAGGTATGTGGGAGCTGGACAGACTGGCCCTTATTTACCAATCAAACAGAGAAACCAATGCAGATCCAAACGTATCACTCATCTTACAATAGGGTTTACAACATCCAAGGACAAAATATGGCCAAAAGGAGGATTTTTTTTTTAAATTCTTTTTTTTTTTTAAACCACCTTCATTAGTAAAGTGCACCTTAAAAATAACAACACATAGGAGCAAAATAGACTTTTGAACCCTATGGAGTCTGAATCCTTTTCATCTTGCCTGTATACACCACTTAAAAAATGTTTAAATGCCATGTTGGTATATATTTTTTCAGCACAACCTCACCTATATGACCTAATAATAATTGATTTTTTATTCTGACCTACTGGATCAACATTTGGAACCAAAAAAAAACAAAGAAAAACCAACATAAATGTGATCTTGTGATTGTGTGTGATCCTGTCATCAACTCTGGTTTTTATTCTAGTGGGACTCCATTTTATTTGTGTCTTGTGTGGTTAGCGTAACAATTTTGGTAATTTTGTGTATTTTTTTTAGTTATCTTGCGTCTTTGTAAGTAATTGTGTGCTTTTTTGTGCCTATTTTTGTGTCTTTTTTGTCATTTGGTATCTTTTTTGTGGTAATTTTGTGTCTTTTTTAGTTATTTTTGTGTCTTTTTTTGGTCATTTTGTGTCTTTGTTTAGTCATTTTGTGTCTTTGTTTAGTCATTTTGTGTCTTTATTTGGTCATTTTGTGTCTTTTTTGAGTTTATTTGTGTATTTTTTTGTCATTTTGTGTCTTTTTTTGGTCATTTTGTGTCTTTTTATGGTAATTTTGTGTCTTTTTTCGTCATTTTTGTGTCTTTTTTTCGTCACTTTGTGTCTTTTTTAGACAAGATTTCTTAAATAAAGATTGTTAAATCTAGAAATAAGCATGTTGAACACTTAAAATAAGAAATTCACTCTTAAAACAAGATAAATTATCTAACACTTCTAAATCTAAAGTTTTTTTTATCTTGGTAAGAACCAAATAATTTGCAGTGCACTCTGCTCGGGCCAGTTCATCGCTGCTTGCAGCTTTAATTTATCTTGTTTTAAGAGTTAATTTCTTATTTTAAGCATTCAATGTGCTTATTTCTAGATTTAACAATCTTAAATAAAGAAACCTTGTCAAGTGAAATTATCTGTCCATGCAGCAAGATCATTTCCCTCAGATTTAGTGTTTTTATCTTGTTTTTAGACACACCTTATTTGCAGTGCAGGAATTAGTGCTTTTTGCTCACAACCCTGACAGCATTAAGTGTATTTTATGTACTGTGGCCAGTAAGAAATGATCCCTTTCTGTCCTAAAATAGACAGAATGGAAGAAAAAGCAACACCACCAAACTGTGAGGTGTTGAAAAAGAGCAAGAATAAAGGAGTGTGACACCTCACCTGGGCTGGTGAAACAGCTCTTCTGTCTCTTTGTCTTAGTGCTAATCTGTATTCAGCGAGGACGCTCTGCTAAAGTGCATCTCATGTAAATGAGCATGTGTAAAAGACACTGGGGTTGCCATGGTGCATTCTTTTCCTGAAATGCAATCAGAAGTAGCCTTGGACTGTGTGCCTATCCATTTAGCCTGCTTCACTGCTTTTTTCATTAGCAGCATCTGCTTTTGTTGCTTCCCTCCACAGTCCTTGTCTTCTTTCCCTACTGTGCATGAGTACACAAAGAAGAGATGGCTACATCAAACTCAAACTCAGCTCACAGGAAGGGCTTGAAATGTAACTACAGTTCCCCCTCTATATAGATTAGATAGAACAGCAGTATTGGAGAAGCAGTTGTTTTCTGCAGCTATTTCTGTCAAACTTTGCAAGTGATATGACTGATGCATTGTAACAGGGATAGTCACAGCATCTGTAGCAGCAGTGAATCTTGTTTTCACAAGTTATTTTGCAGCATAATTGTGTTTCATGTTTGTATTGATGTGTATAGGGAAACCAACAAAGGGACATACCTATATCAGGGTACACTGGTGTCGACTTTAAACATGTTGTACACATCCTTAGATTTACATTTGTATAATTTTAAGAACAAACAACGGTCACATAAAATTAAACCAAATAAACTATACAATATTTAGATATTTAGACATAGTCTGTATAAAACGATAAAACTGACAACATAAACATAACAGATAAAATACATAAATAATGGTAAAAGAGAAAGGGGAAAGAGGAGGAAAATAAAAAGATAAAAAAATTAAAAGAAATTAAAAAGAAAAGAAAGTATTGAGTGTGAGTGTGTGTGTGTGTGTGTGTGTGTGTGTGTGTGTGTGTGTGTGTGTGCTTTTGGACAAAAAAGTCCATAAATGGTTGTAATTTATTGTAGAATTTGCTCAATTTTCCCCTTCTTGAATATCTAATTTTCTATACTTTTAAAAAGGACATCGCCTCTTTGATCCATTGCATGCACTGCAAAAACTGAAATCTAAGTAAGATTAAATATCTTAGATCAAGAGGATATATGCTTATATTTGTCTGATAAGAAAGTTCTTCTTAGTCAGCATTTTTTATGTTCGACTGTTTCACTTATTTTTAGTGTTTTGCTCCTTAATTATCTAAATAAGATATTACAGCTTGTTACTGAGATTTTATGACCTATACTGAGTAAAAACATGCTTGAAACTAGAATATCAAAAGTTACAAAGCTGTTTCATCAACACTTACAAGTATAAAACTGCTATTTCAAAGTAATAATTTCTTATTTCAAGCATAACTAAGAAATCATAACTTTTACATAATTTTACCTCTTCACATACTTAAAACAAGCAGCCAGATGGAATCAAGTGTTTTTATTATCAATGAAACAATAGAAGTGTGTATTATTGTGTAGTGTGTATGTAATTAACTAGTACATTGGCACATAGCTGTAAACTGACACTTGATAATAAAAAATGTAACATGAAACATTTAACGACAACAATAAAAAAAAATCACTTTTTATTGGAATACACTAATTCTAAGGTATTTTTGGGTTTGTTAAGATTAGATATTTTTACTTGTTTTGGAAAGTCTTGACAAGCCAAATTTTCTTGTTCCATTGGCAGATAATTTTGCTATTTTTAAGCAAAATACACCAAATTTTTGTACTTTTTTCCCTTTTTGAGAGGTGGCTTTTGTGTTGTGGATTTCCAATTCAGAAGGAGGTGACGTTTAGCAATAGCTGAGGTAAAAAAAAAAAAGCTATCACTTCCAATTCTTTAGTAGAATATATGGTATATTGCAGCATAATTTAAACAATACAATAATCTGTTTTAACAGTGTTATGGCTCCAAATGGATCAGACTAGAACAACCAACATACCTTCACAATAAAAACAAACAACAACTTACTGCTTTACGCCACTATGAAGGACTAAATAGCATTGTGTTACATGCCTATCACATCAAACTGTCAGCTGTAAAAAATGTAATTAAAAAAGTGTGTTAAGTCACAGTATCGTGTCTCTCCTTACCTGTACCTTAATCTGAGGGAAAGGATCTTGCTGCATGGACAGATAATTTCACTTGACAAGATTTCTTAAATTAAGATTATTAAATCTAGAAATAAGCATCTTGTATGCTTCAAATAATAATGAATAATAATAATAATAATAATAATAATTAACTCTTAAAACAAGATAAATTAAAGCTGCAAGCAGTGATGAACTGGCCCAAGCAGAGTGACCTGATGATTATTTGTTTCTTACCAAGATAAAAAAAACTTTAGATTCAGAAGTGTTAGATAATTTTAAGAGTTAATTTCTTATTTTAAGTGTTCAACATGCTTATTTCTAGATTTAAGAATCTTAATTTAAGAAATCTTGTCTAAACAAGACACAAAATTACCAAAAAAAGACACAAAAACCACAAAAAAAGACACAAACTGACTAAAATTTCAAGTGTACAACACGCTTATTTCTAGATTTAATAATCTTAATTTAAGAAATCTTGTCAAGTGAAATTATCTGTCCATGCAGCAAGATCATTTCCCTCAGATTTAGTGTTTTTATATTGTTTTTAGACACACCTTTTTGCAGTGTGGTCAATCAAGGTTTCAGTCCTGATCAGTCAGAGGAACTCTTCCATACAGTGGGCTGAATGCTGAGTTTTACACCCAGGCTGGATTTATGCCTCTGTTCTGGCAAGTGCCAAGGCAATGACTGGACACAGAGATTTACAAAGACAAAGGGACGTGCTGAGCTGCTGCTGTGGATAAATTCAAACTGCGCAAGTAAGGCCAAAAGTGAATTATGGTGATGAAAAGCTTTGATTCAGAAAGTTGTTAGAGAATTGGAGATCTGCTCCAGAGTGCAGTGACATTCACAAAGTCACTCATGTGTTCCTCTTCAGTGTAACAATTAGATGTCCTTATATTTCATTGAGGAGACCATGGCAATTTTTCAGAAAACTTAAAACGTTAAAACTCTGTTTGAAGTTGAATGTGTTTTACAGTTTCTTTTATTACCAAATTACCATTAGCATGACAATAAACACCCCACAAATAAAATCTTAGCTCCCTATACAGCTTTATTTGACAGATACTGTATAGTAAAACCTTCCTGCTGTGCAGCTGCCAAGGCAATCCGAACCTTGCACACTTAAACAAGAAATTTATTTTTTTTATTTGTTTTTGAAGTGACTTTGTGTTGGCCTATCAGGACTGTACCTTGCCTTCCTGCACTCTATGATCTCACATAACTATTCATTGTAATTATGTTATTCTCGCATGTAACCCCCCTCACTCCTTATTTTGCCTTTTTTTAATGCAAAACATGTCAATAAAAAAAAAAATTAAGCCAGGTAATAAAGTCAATTTCTATTTGCTGCATTCAGTAAAAAAAAGTCTGCTTAGATTTCCATCTTACCATTGACATAAACATCAGTTAGCAGAGATGTAACTCTTGTCAAAGGACCCCAATCAATATATGTGTGTGCATCACCAGCACTAGGATGATAGCAATAGAAACATTAAGTCATTATACTGCCATTCAAGTTTCAGCTCACAGAAGACATACTGAGATATAGGCCCCGTTTAGAACCTATTAAATTAGGCCCTGTTTGCACGATGACGCTTGCAGGTAAAAACGACACAATATTTCATGGGAAGTGCCTTTGGTTTAGACGGTGACGGCATTTTTTGGGGTTTAACAACGCAAAAATGTGAAACCACCCTCCAGAGTGGAAAACTGTAATCCGCTCCGTCGTAGCGTGTCCGTCTACACTGCCAAGACACAAAACTCTGCTCAGATCTGCTCACGTCACGTACGCGTTTACGTCACATACCTGCTCCAGTAGAGGGAAATATATATTTTTTATTTTTTTTTATTTAACCTTTATTTAACCAGGTCGGTCCCACTGAGACACAAAGACCTCTTTTTCAGGGGAAGCCTGGCCAAGACAGCAGCAGGGTTAAAAGTTACAACAATAAGACAGACAGTGCATCATGACGGAACAGACAATAAAACATGGACCTACAGTAAAATACAAGCAAGCCAGACAACACAGTAAGATAGGCATGGACAGTACAAGATCATGACATCATAAAAAACAAGTGCAAAGGTGATACGAGTCTGCTTCCAGATCTCTCAAGAGTTTTTTAAAGGATGTGACCGTAATAATAAACAAACATGTGGGATTATTTCCATGCGTCGGACCTTCAAGCTGCTCTGGCAGCTCTAATAAACTTACAGGAGTCTTTCCACCAAATGTAGGCTTCACACTGACCACGTTTACATGCACACAATAATCAGATAACTGGGAATCATCCGCTTATAAATATAAATATAAATACAATATCCACAACTAACTTCTCTGATGACTCCAGGGAAGAGAAATTTAACCCACAGGTTTTTAAATCAAGACATGGACAGGGATTGATGCATTTGAACATGAGAAGTCTGTGCAATCAATTTAAATTAGATCAACTGGAAATTCTAATATCACAGACTGACCCTGACATCCCTGTTCTAACAGAAACCTGGCTTAAAGTCAACATACATGATTCAGAAATTTCACTGCAAAACTACAATCTATACAGAAGAAGCAGAGCTGGAAGGAAAGAGTGTGGTGTGTATCAGTCAAGTTGACATCATTCACACAGAAACCATGGGAGATTACCAGATGCCTGGGATGCTTCCCATGCTGTGTCAAATTATATTTAGGGCCAGGACTTTAACGTGTTAATTAAGATTAATTAATTACAAAAAAATTAATGCGTTAAAAAAAACACTTATTTTTGCACCGTGGAACGTTTCTCACTGGATGAGTTTCAGGCGGACCGATTATACTGGAGCACCAACTAGCGTTGATGAGTTCAGACAACAACAAACCACAGTGAACATGAAGGAAGAAGCTGATGAGACGCTTTGGTTGACCCCGTGGATGATGGGACATTTAGTTACAAAAAACTAACAAATGTTCTGAATGTTCTTGAAAGTATTGTGTTTTACTTAAAAAACCGAAGTATTATAGTTTACAGAAGGTCTACCTATAGGCTACCTGAATTTCTGAAATGTAGTATATTTCTAAATATGCTATTGCTACACTTGATGGCAAAAATTGCACTGGCCTTTTGGACTTGAACAAAAATAAACAATATGTATTCAGTCATTATTCAATGGTATACTAAAAATCCATGTGAAAAAAATTACTTCTCACTGTTCTCAGGTCAAATATTTATATGTGATTTATTAATTACAGAGCCTCTAATTAATTAGATAATTTTTTTTAATCAAGTCCTGGCCCTAATTAAAATAAATTTAAAGATTAAGAAAATCAGACTCAAATGATGAGGAAGGGCAGCAGACATGGATATTAAAATCACCAATAATAAGGACTCTGTCATGTTGTGACATGATGACAGATAAAAGGTCTGAGAATTCCTGAATCAAAACCTGTATTCAACTTTGGAGGTACATTAAAACACATAAAAGGGACACCTAGGGACACCTGAGAACAGCTAAAAACATCCCCGTGTATCACTGTAAGGCCACTGCCGCCATTCTGGGTAGCTGGAAGAATAAATAATTATGGGGGGGCGCAACTTATCTGTATCTAACCAGGATTCTGTGATGAAAAAAAAAATCAGTTATTGGATATAATAAAATCTTGACAGATAAAAGATCTATTGGGAAGGGACCTTACATTGAGTAAACGTAAATGAGCTGGTTAAGCATAGTAATAGAAGTAGTTTTGTGGTGAGGTTGTTTCTGTGTGGAATGAGGGATGATTTTGTTTTTGCACACTGCCTTTCAGAGATCCTGACAGGAATGAAAGAATAAGACTGTAAAGCAGTAGCAGCATCAGCAGGACCCACACTGAATGAGACAGGGCTGTTACATAGAAGGTTTGAATGCTAGGCAGGGTCATGCTGTGGAAAACATCAGTCAAGGCTAAAAGCAATAAAATTCATGAAATTGTTGTTGTTGTTGTTTTCATGTTCTATTCCTGTTCAGATGCAGCCCATCATGTTTAAAAGGTCCTTTCTGTTCCAAAATGAGGTAAAATTACTGTTAAAAGCAATGCCAGTTGCTGTGGAGAAGCTGTCTATCCACCTGTCCAGAGCTCAGAGACGGCTGAGGCGCTCTGAGGTCTTTATGATGACAGCAGTGGGACCAGTAACTGGGCATTTCCATCGGGCACGTAACAGCATCGTACTGAGCCAGCCGTATACACATGAGATAACGAGAACACACGATAATCCTGAGCGTGCGGGAGACCGCGTGATCCCGTGATAAATTGTGTGTATAAAGTAAACAACAACAAACAGCTTCCTTTGCTTCTCTGACATGGAAGATCTGTTGATCTGTTGAACAGTTCTGCTGCTACCATGGAAGTCATTGCAGAGGACTGTTAGAGCGTAAAGCTTTTACAGCTTCTAAATCTCACCCGGGTTCTTTATCCTAAACTTGGTCTTACAAAACACTCAGGACAAATGAATAAAGTCAACCATTTATTGAAAGAATCATAGCCAAATGCAATGCTCAGCGCTGGACTCTGCCATGTGACCCCGATGGCACCACATGACAGAATGATTACAAACTCCCTTAAAGTTACACTTATTCTTCTCGGATTTTGGCGAAATCCCGAACAATGGGTGGGCTCTTTAACGCAATTGGTCAATTTGTTGTTTGTGATATGCATTGGTTGCCACCCCTTAACCAAGCATCTGGAGATTGAACATCTCAATGACCTTTCAAACTTTATGTTCGTGAGTTGTTGTCTGCTGAAGCTTCACATCCTATCCTTGCTTTTTCTACCTTTCCCCTATGCATACCTTTCCCTGAACTCTGACCTCTCCGATCCTTAAATGACCCAGTCCTGTCAGTGAATAACCCAGGTCATAATTTTAAGTCTCAGGCAACCTGAGTATATCCCCCCATAAAAACTTCAACCAACAGCTACCTACCATGGACACCATCTTCAACTCCTGATGCTTGCAGAAGACAAACAACTTTCTGAAAGACTCATTCCACCGTGCCAATGGTCTGTTTGAACTGCTGCCCTCTGGGAAACGTTACAGGTCCATCAGAACACGCACCACAAGATTCATGAACAGTTTCTATCCCAAAACTATCACCATACTCAACTCAGACCTGAAAACAAACCCACTGGTCTGACAGCACTAATCAGGGACATCCACACCTAATGCAATGCTCTGCACTTTATATATTTACGGCCGGGACTCGATTAAAAAAAAAAATCTAATTAATTAGAGGCTTTGTAATTAATTAATCGAAATTTATCGCATTTTAATTGCATATAAATATTTGACCTGAGAACAGTGAGAAGTAATTTTTTTCACATGGATTTTAGTATACCATTGAATAATGACTGAATACATAAGCTTAAGCAACAAAAATATTGTTTATTTTTGTTCAAGTCCAACAGACCAGTGCAATTTTTGCCATTAAGTGTAGCAATAACATATTTAGAAATATAGTACATTTCAGAAATTCAGGTAGCCTATAGGTAGGTAGACCTTATAGCTAGCTGCTATATGTTTAGCATTGAGGTGATACTTGAGGCTGGATGTGCTGCGGTGATATGTGAATTCCTTGTTGCATAGCAACACAACCATGCTCTTATCGACGCTTCCATCCGTTGTTTTTTTGTAACAAAATGTCCCATCATCCACGGGGCCAACCAAAGCGTCTCATCAGCTTCTTCCTTCATGTTCACTGTGGTTTGTTGTTGTCTGAACTCATCAACGCTAGTTGGTGCTCCAGTATAATCGGTCTGCCTGAAACTCATCCAGTGAGAAACATTCCGCAGTGCAAAAATAAGTGTGATTAAAATGCGTCAATTTTTTAACATGTTAATTTTTGTGGAATTAATTAATCTTAATTAACACGTTAAAGTGCCGGCCCTAATTGATTCTTGTGAGTACAGATAAAAAGCTGAATAGCCTTAATGGTTTGTTTTGACTAGTATTCCCCCTTGTCGGACACTTTTTATTTTTTTGAGAGAGCAGGGCAGAACAGCAGATATCCATGGTCTTATTCATGGTCATATTCACGGTCATGTTTATGTTCATGTTTATGGTCATGTTCATTTTTGTATTCATATTCATGTATCTAAGTGTTGAACATTCATAGCCATTGCATACTGCTTATTATTACTTGTGTTAATGTATTCTGTTATTTACTTCATATACACCACATTATGCTAATTGTTAGGCTACATGCAATCTGCATTGCTTATATTAGGCATATGTGCTATTATTTACTTACAGTTTGTAGGCATGGCTGATCCTGCATCCATTAAAAGACACATGCATGACCTCATGCATCACCATCCATGTTATTTTCTCTTCAGTCATCAGACCATTATCTCATTATCTCATCATCTGTCATTTCTGTTTGGTCATCTGACCTTATTTCATATATGTTGGTTTTATGGCCTTGACTTCTGTTTTGTCCTATGACCTTTTGTTTCATATTGGTAATTATTTACCTTTTACTAAGTTCTACATTCTCTCCACATATTGTCCATCTCATTTATTGTTGCTACATCTCCATATGTTTTCATTCCAGAGTATGGCAATTTAATACCTAATTTGATCATTTCATATCTTACTAGAAGCAAGTCCTCTGAATCCATATGACCATGTGTCGGTTGTTTCTTCCCTCATATACAATTCTCAGGAGACTTTTCAAAAGTAGAGCGCAAAGCGCTTGCAGGAGATCATACATAGTAATGATTCCTGCTTTATTCCTTTGCTTGAAAACTTCTAAGTGTCGCTTTTGCCTTGATGTAATTCATTATCATTATTATTATCATTTACTAAACGCAAATTAGTTGTTATTTTTTTATTTACAGGATTCATTATCCTCTTAATATATATGATGATATATGGCATTTTTGTACTTTTGTGTACAATAAAGTATTATTACAGTCAAAAATTTCAGTGTGTCCTGATTGAACTGTTATTAGTAGGGTTGCACATCTCTCTGTGATCAACGATTCGATTTGCATCTAGATACACAGGTTACAATACGATTCATAAACAATATACTTTTATTACAAACCGATTCAAATAGATACAGTGTAAAAATTATACAATTTTAGGTTTGATATGCGTGACCTCATTTACATTTTCCCTCAATCACATAACCTAATAAAACATTGGCCGGTGTTCAGCGGACACAATCATGTTCTGGGATATTAGATAATTAATTTAGCACCAGGATTGTCTATATACAGATGCAAATAATAGGCTCATACAACATGCTTATTTCTAGATTTAATAATCTTAATTTAAGAAATCATGTCAAGTGAAATTATCTGTCCATGCAGCAAGATCATTTCCCTCAGATTTACTGTTTTACTGCAAGATCAGATTAGATTTTTAGACACACCTTTTTTGCAGTGTAAAGACGTGGAGGCAAATAGAAATATGATTTAGTATTTCCTTTGGGGAAGTTAGTGCTTTAACAGTTTTATTCCTTAGAGTTTGCTCTGTTAAACTTTAGTTAAATTCATCCTGTGAATATATGCAGACTGCTTTCCATAAGTTCCTCTGCATCTTACAGTGAACTATTGATGTATCCAACACTGCTGACTCATAGTGTAAGACAAGTTTCAGCTCTGACTGACTTCCTGGTGTTTTTGTGCAAATGCTGGAACCTAGCAAAAATAATTATGTCTTCATGAGCATCCCCCTTATCTCACACACCCAAAGTCACATTGATAGAAAATTGTCTGGCTTTTTGCTACATTTTGTTCATTACTTTTGTTCATCAGTAGCGAAAAAACACTTTTCTGAAGAAGTTTCTTTTTGCTTCTAACAGTGTTAAACACTTTTTCTCTCTGTTAGCTGCTGAGCCCGTACAAGCTCTGCTGCCAGAAGTATCCAGAGGAAATGTGTTCTCAGCAAGAATGTAAATTCCACTTCTCCACAATCACCAAGCTGTTTGTACGGCCTCCCTGAGGCCTGGCACAGTAGAAGAGGTGGCTCATCCCTTCTTCTGATACATTCACACTGTCACAACTCTTATTGTTTCCTTCACATCACACAGAGTGGAATGATTTTCTAGGCAATTTCAATGTACACTGCAAAAAAGGTGTGTCTAAAAACCAGATAAAAACAGTAAATCTGAGGGAAATGATCTCGCTGCATGGACAGATAATTTCACTTGACTAAGATTTCTTAAATTAATATTGTTAAATCTTAAAATAAGCATGTCAAACGCATAAAATAAGAAATTAACTCTTAAAACCAGATAAATTAAAGCTGCAAGCAGCGATGAACTGGCCCGAGCAGAGTGACCTGACAATTATTTGTTTCTTACCAAGATAAAAAAAAACTTTACATTCAGAAGTGTTAGATAATTTATCTTGTTTTAAGAGTTAATTTCTTGTCTAAACAAGACACAAAATGACCAAAAAAAGACACAAAAATGACGAAAAAAGTCACAAAATGACCATAAAAAGACACAAAAGGATACAAAATGACCAAAAAAAGACACAAAATGACTAAAATTTCAAGTGTACAACATGCTTATTTCTAGATTTAATAATCTTAATTTAAGAAATCTTGTCAAGTGAAATTATCTGTCCATGCAGCAAGATCATTTCACTTGACAAGATTTCTTAAATTAATATTGTTAAATGTTGAACGCATAAAATAAGAAATAACTCCTAAATCAAGATAAATTATCTAACACTTCTAAATCACTTCTAAGTTGTTGTTTTTTTATCTTGGTAAGAAACCAATAATTGTCAGTGCACTCTGCTCGGGCCAAGTGTTCAACATGCTTATTTCTAGATTTAACAATCTTAATTCAAGAAATCTTGTCAAGTGAAATGATCTGTCATTATCATTATCAGCAAGATCATTTCCCTCAGATTTAGTGTTTTTATCTGGTTTTTAGACACTTTTTTTGCAGTGTACTTTAAAGCTGAAATCATGACAGAAGCTAAGTACTAGCTGCCCAAATGATCCCCAGGGCCTAGAGCAGGCCTGGGGGCCACATGAGAACCCCAGATTGATGCTGGGGGCCAAACAAAACTTGGCATGCTGTAACCTCGAATTTTTCACTCCATTAAATGATATGAAAAATACAGTCCACTTATTCTTCAGCATTTCTAATACTGAAAATCACAATCAAACAAATGATTAAATGGCTTGAACAGCCAATATGTTTAGTATGGTCTTCAGGATTAGATCAGATTTTGTAATACCTTGTGGCATTCAAATAAAACAAAAGTGTGCTATCAGGACTAAGAAACATGGAGTTACAGCTTGCTATTGTTTTCCTGTATTATTAGTAGCATCCAGTGATTGTGTAAGTAAACTAGGTACTAGCTACATTTTAAATCACAATTGTTTTAATACCTCATCGTCCTGATTTTCTTCATTTCCTTGTCTAACCCTGTCAAGACATATGACATGCAGCACCAGCTCCATGAAGCCTCAGGTCTAGCTCAGTCTCAGAAATAAATGCCACCTCAATCATTTATTTACTCTTCGGGTCTGTTTTTTTTTTTTAAATTTTGGACAAAATATGCATAAATATACTGGCACTGAACACATATAATCTAATCTAAATGGCAGAGCAGAGTGTGCTGTCTGCACAGGAAGCAAGACAACAACATTTAGAACTTGAGCAGCTGATTTAGTACTATCCCACACAGTGGCGGACCCCCTCATGACTCCATGGTTGAAAAAGCGTGCTAAAGTTCCCTCTAGAGTGGTGGGAGGAAGTGCCTTATTGGCTGCCCTTTACACATAAAAAAAATGATTTTTTTAATGTGTAAAGGGTGTCCCTTCATATCCTAAATTATGATGATGTGCCCTCTAGTGCAAAAAAGATTGATAATGTGCCTTAATGCGTGTCCTCCTAGTACTCTTCTAGTGCCCTTTTGCCCTTCTGGTGCCATGGTGCCTCTCTTTGGTAGCCAACGAACAGGAAATGTGAAAAAGGCGTTGCTTTCATGTGCCGTTGCTATGACGAACAGCTACATCAAGTGGTACTAAAATCCGTGATGGATACCAAAGCAAAAAGCAGATTAATAATCTGCCTGTATCCGTGGTAGAAAAGCTATAATAATATATTGATAATAATATATAATAATACAGTATCACCGTGTGAATGAAACTGAAAAAATGTTATGTGGGGCATGTCCCCAGACCCCCTTAGACAGTTTGGTTCGATGGTTTTAATTGTCAGTGCCATATCATTAATTACTTTGATCTGGATCTCCTTTAACTTCATGCTAATCATAATCAAATATGGGGACTATTTCATCATACATGATATATCAGAGCTTTTTGCTGCTGGTGGGGCCCCATGTTGTGCAGAATGTGCCCTTTTTTTTTTTTTTTCGCCCCTGCCCTTCAAACAGTCTGAGTCGGCCACTGATCCTACACTGTACATTTACTGCCATACAGTGAACAGGAGGTTTGGCTGCTCCTTTGCTGCTCTACACTTTCAAATAAGTGAACAAGACAGAAGCAGGTTAGACAGCAGCTGCAGTGTTTGAGTTTGAGTCTTCTCTTCTGCTATTTAAAATCCCATTTGAAGTCCTCCAACCCCATCAGACATCAAGCCCCTTCCAACCACCCTGGAATCAAAAATGAGGTTTAAATCTATGGAGTCTTGGGCTATTTTGTCCATTTCTGAATCCTTTTCATCCTGCCTGTATACACCACTTCAAAATGTTTAAATGCCATGTTGGTATATATTTTTGCAGCACAACCTCACCTATATGACCTGATAATAATTGATTTTTTATTCTGATTTTCTGGATCAACATTTTGAACCAAAAAGAAACAAAGAAAAACCAACATAAATGTGATCTTGTGATTGTGTGTGATCGTGTCATCAACTCTGGTTTTTATTCTAGTGGGACTCTATTTCATTTGTGTCTTGTGTGTTTAGGTTAACAATTTTGGTCATTTTGTGTCTTTTTAAGTCATTTTGTGTCTTTGTCAGTCATTTTGTGTCTTTTTTTTTGGTCATTTTGTGTATTTTTTAGTGCTTTAGTCCAACATAAAATGTGATTTTGAATCTTTTTTTTTATTTTCAAAACACTATCAAGCTCAATAAAGAATTTGAAATGTTGCAAATGTGAACAAAGGTGTCAAATATAACATAACATCCAGTTCTATCATTTTATACAAAATATATTTGCCCTTGTCTCCAGTTTTACTTGGTATATCATCATCAAACTGAAACTCATGCTAACGCTCCAGGTCTCAAACTGCATGAGTTCTCAACCACACCACAGTCTCTCTGTGTGCATGTTGTATGCATATGTGAGTATCCTTCTTACAATAAATCTTTTGATTGCCTTACTTTGTTCCACACTGATGGGACAGAACTTTGTCATTGGATTTGCATTTGCAGATTAGGCCTCTGATGAAAAAGCCAGGATTTGTCCTCGTTCCCGCCTCATTTTTATTCTGATGTGTTGAAAGCAGTAATTTCTGAAGACTTGAAAGAAAGTACTGCAATGACAGAAAATGCTCTTGTGCTGAAAATCTCGTCAGCATGCAGCGGTTCTTGTTTTATTCGAGCAATCTATTGTTTTTTGGTCCTGCTTGGTGTGTGTGTGGCCAGGTTTCAAACCCTAAATCTGACAGCTGCATGCTACAGCTGTTACACACCACATTTTATCAAGTCAGTGACAGGTTCTCATGGTGCTGTGCTGATGTGGGTGCACTTCCTGGCATAGATATCATCAGTCCTGCCAGGAATGTCGATTTAATATTCAGAGAATGCAACATGATCTCAAAATGGTAAAGTTCCTTCACTGCAGAATTTGAATCTGTGCATTCACATATGTGATCTTTCTGGGTGCTTATGTATGAGTTGGTTAACTTCCTCAAAACTGGACTTTCAACAGGTTTCCATGTTCTAATTGTGAACACTTTGTTGTGTTATTTATTATCAAAGTGCACAGTTACAAATAACAACAGGAGCGATACAGACATATTACAGAAATACGCAGTGACAGAGGTTTATGAAATAAAAGTATTTGAGTTATAAACTCAAACAAGTTTGGTGAATATTTTACATTTGGAGCACAGACTTAAAAGCTTTATGGTTGCAGTCAGGAGGTAAACAATGTTTTAAAGTAAGTTTTAATCCCAAAAGAAGAGGAATTTTGCAGAGTCAGAAAGTGAAATGCTGACGTCCAACTGCTGCAACACGACAAACTGGTTTTGTTTCGCAGCATAAAAAGTTAAAAGGAAGGAAATCAGTGGTGCTGTCAGCAGAGTAGCAGTGGAGCATCCTGGTGAGGTTGGAATATTTCATTGATACATCATGGTATATCAAACAAATGTTAACATATCCAAAAAGAAACCTTTAGTTGGGCAAATTACACTGCAGAGACAGAAATGTCACACTAGCACATTTAACACTGTCACACTAACATCTTAACCTTCACGTCTAACTGCTAGGACCTGCACTTATATATAGCTTTTCTAGTCGCTTTGCGACCACTCAAATCGCTTTACACTACACAGACTGCACTCATTCACCCATTCACACACACATTCATAGTGGTGTTAGGGGCTACCAGGGCACACTGGTGCCACCTGCCACCATTGGGAATTCATTCACACACCGATGAATGCAGCATCGGGAGCAATTTGGGGTTCAGTATCTTGCTCAAGGATACTTCGACATGTAGGCTGCCATGGTCAGGGATCGAACCACCAACCCTCCGATTAGTGGGCAACCCGCTCTACCAACCGAGCCACAGCCGCCCCGTTTATCACCTCTAAATCTTTCAACAATTTATCACTGACACTGGCACAGAGAACAGCAAATCAGCTTCACAACACTAACAGGACTGACCAACATCTAATTATGACAAGGCACTAGAATGTGTGGCAAACTGGTAATATAACTGAACAGTAACAACAGCAAGCCTAGCATGTTGCTGTGCCACTCTAAAAATTTAAACCAATTAGGTAGTCAGGGTGTCCATAACTGTTAATCTCCATTAAAAGTCCTGACGGGCCAAACTTACTTTCATCAGTGCCACATAGTGGAGGCAGCAGAAACGTTCCCCCCCTTAATATGCTTTTGCCCCCCAGCTGACTGCATCCAGTACTGTTATTAACCTGACTTCATGATATTTGAGCCAGGAAGAGATCCATTCATTGATTCTTACCGCATGTTGCCGGTGCTGCCATCTCTATCCACTGCTCTCATCTAATTCCCTGCATCCCTCCATCATCATCTGCTGTCTGCGGCGCCATTTCTGCTACAGATGCTGAGTAAGGTTCAGCCACTGCAGCACTAAACATTTCAGTTAGTTTAGAGCATTTGGCAGCATTTGCCTGGAGGGCTTGTCGTTTGTTTTTCTCATAATTTTCCCGGGACTCCAATGCGTTTCATTTTTATTTTGTCTGTGCCGTGACTGATAGATTGATTTACAGCCAATAGGCCCAAAGAGAAGGGGCCCTCAACATTCGGCCCTCCCTTTACCTGTAATTTTGACCAGTGGCCAACTAGTCTACCCAGAGCCGTTGACTAAGTGAGTCCAAAATGCTTACTCGTCACGTGATCCATGTAGACTTCAGATAGTTACGAAAGTTCTTGGCAGGCAATTGTAATGTGCCTTACAGAGCGGCAGAACTGCGATTTCTGGCAATTAGTACTTCATGTATTGATTTACATTATTGCAAACCAATTTGTATATAGTCACTTTTTTAATGTAGTTTAATAAGTAGATAGATAGATAGATAGATAGATAGATAGATAGATAGATAGATAGATAGATAGATAGATAGATAGATAGATAGATATCTGCAGCATTTTTGCAGATATATATATATATATACATGCAGGGTTTGTCTCCAGAAGAACTAAGTAGTGATATGACCTTCCAATTGGGGGCAAGGCAGTAGCTCTGCAAGCTTCTTTGACATTGACATACAGCAGATCGAGGGTTTTATTTTCTCTGGTGGGACAATTAACAAACTGTGTAAATCCAGTCAGGTGGGATGAGAGAGAAACATGATTGAAGTCTCCTGATATTATCAAAAGTGCTTCTGGATGTTTAGTCTGTATATTAGCAATGAGGTCATGTAGAACTTGACATGGAACTTCAGCAGTTGCCTTGGGTAGGATGTACACAAGTATTGTTATGATATGACTGAACTCTCTTGGGACATAATATAGTCTCATACTAACTGCCAATAATTCAGTGTCTGGACAGCACATCTTCTCCTTGACAGTAACATGTGCAGGACTGCACCAACTCTGGTACACATATAAAGCCAAGCCCTCACTTTTTTTCTTGCCTCTAGCTTTAGCTGGAATAGGGTGATGGTGTCCTCTGCACCTGCTTTCAATGAAAAAAGCTCCTCTCTTGAATATACTCTTCTCTCCAAAGAAGTATCCATCACATTTATGATAGAAATACATAAAAGTGCAGTAAAATTGAGTAAGATTACAGATCTGCCAGATTATGCTGCTACTCTTGAAGCTCATTCCAGAACAGAAGAAAAAAAGAAGATATGATTTTGGATTATGAAGAAGTGTTCCACAGAGCACAATAATGCCTGAAGAGAAGAGAATAATATAAAAGTGTTACTTTTCATGAGATGTTCTTTACTTCCAAAACAATATTGTCATTATTATATGACCCGTCTTCAAGATTTTTGAGCTTGTGCATTAGCTTCACAGTCAACATTCAGGGTGTATGTAAACTTGAGAGGTAAAAAAAAAAAAAGTCTTGACGTTCTATCCAGTGAAATCCAGTTAATTACTTTGCTCCACTGCTGTCTTACCGTAACCCTGTGATCAGATGAAGAGTCACATTGTTTTCCATTGTCCAGCACTACTGAAACTGGTTGACGCTTATTAGCCATGCAGCAGTGACCTTTGATATCTAATTTGACAGACAGAGCTGCATCATCAAACCAGTGCTTATTATAAAGTTTGCATTCTCTTGCATTACTCCACAAGCCTTGACTGGCTCAGAGATTGTTTACATATTATTTCCCGTTTTGCTGAGCTGCCAACTTGTTAAATGGTGCAATGCTACATTGCCTGTGATCTCCAATGGGTCATTACACTTTTCACAGGCCTTGCTTGGTATGTAAACTTGGTGATGACGACTTATGATGGAGAAATTTGATAATTTCATTTGGCCTTAACAAAGTGAGTTTAGTTTAATTTGCATCATGTTGTATTGTGTTTTCAAGTTCAGACCAGTGGCAATGTCTCTTAATACTCTGGAGTCCATGAAAGCACCAGCACATTACTTCTTCGTCATCATCAATATAAAATCAAAGCAACAACAAGCCATCAGCTTCCTTCTAAAGAATTGATTTAAACTACATCCTAGTGTTTGATTGATGGTGACAGTAAAAAGAAGAGATTTAATATATTTAGTATAAAAAAGGTTTTTTTTAAAAGATGTTATTCTCATCTTACCTTTTTTAATATCATATTTGCAACCATTTTCAACATTTGCAAACTTTAACTCACATGTGATCTATGCACTTTATTCCTATGATTAAACCTAATTTTCACATGTATTCCAGGCACTTTATGTATTGGCACTCAGTTTTTTGTCTCCATGTGAAGTGATTTTAGGATTTAAAATTCCTCATTGAAGATGAAAATAATTAAAATATATATATATAATATTTAAAATCTGATTTTATATTGTTGTTTTGTTGTTTCTTTTGGGCTCAAAATGTTGATCCAGTAAGTCAAAGTGAAAAAATAATTGTAATGGTGAAGCAATATAATCTTTATGAAATCTGAATAATAATTTCTGTAAATATTAGACATCAGCAGTCAGCAGGAAATGATTGTCCCTAGTAATTCAGGGCCAGGGTCATAGTCATTGCATTAACTTTTGCATTATGCCCATTAAGGCAGTAGTTCTCAACCTTTTTGAGTTGCGACCCCCAATTTAACATGGATGTTGTCCGCGACCCCCGCTTAAGGCAGAGACTCCTTGTAAAGTAATAACTTGCTACTTTGGGATTTGTCAGAAAAGACACAAAATAGCACAGAAAAAGAAACAAAATGACCAAAAAAGACAAATTCACCAGAAAAGACATAAAATGACAAACAAAAACACAAAATGACCACAAAAAGACACAAAATGACAAAAAAAGACACAAAAGGACAAAAAAAGACATTAAATGACCAAAAAGACTAAAACACATGAACACTTTAACACAGTGGAGACAGAGCTGACTTCCAAAATGATTTGGCGACCCCCAGAAATCATCTCGCGATTAAGGGATGGGCTGACAATTAGTTTCATGAACTAGTCTGTCTTTTGTAAAATGGTTTACTTGTTGATTTAAGTGAGTTGGTAGGAGGTGAAAATGTGAAGAAGGATTCTGAGAAGGTGCATAATCCTGTTGGTGCCTGTGAGGAGTAGGAGTTTGTAGCAAGGTGAATATTTCCTCCAGAATGCTTCTCCAGCAGAGTTGGATGTTTTTGTTGATGCCAGCTTCAGCATAAGCAGAGGAGCCTATTTCATAACATGTGCTCAGAGGCTTATGGCTCATGGTGGGAAGCCTGCCGTGCCTCTTTGGAACCACAGAAATCCTAAGTGTGGTCCAGAGACATGAAGTGTCTTTTATTCAATGCAGACTTCCTGCTGCCAAAAAGAACAGATCTGGCTCAGAAGGTGTGTTAGACTAGATTAAATTTTGTATAGAGAGCAAACAACACGAGGTATTTTTGTAGGTCAACCCAGAAGTAGCATTGCCATGAGGTCTATTGAGAATTCTCCTAAGGGATTTTTGCATTGGATGTTGGATCTTGGCAGAAAATAACACACGTTTCTGATGCTGACACGTTTTGTTCAACAAGATAATCTTCACGAATGAACACCACTTTTATGACGTTGTAGCGTGAATGAGCCGAAGAAAGTAAAAAGCTAACGTTATGCTGTTGCAAACTTCTCCACAGTCACATGACTTGAGTGAATTTCTTATTTTAAGCGTACAACGTGCTTATTTCTAGATTTAATCATCTTCATTTAAGACATTTTGTCAAGTGAAATTATCTGTCCATGCAGCAAGATCATTTCCCTCAGATTAAGCATTTTTATCTTGTTTTAAGACACACCTTATTAGCAGTGTAGTGCATTCAAATAAAACCAGCAAGGGAAATAAAGCAGGAGAGGAAGAGGACTGATGTTACTACCATTCTCCAACAAGTCTCATTCACAAAATATCTTGTTACTGCATCTAAAAAATGACCAGTCAACATTATGAACACCCAACTATTTATTTCTTTGCTGTTGACAGGCACATTTCACAAAGCTGCTAGAATGTATCAGTTGTAATATCATGCGGTATTAAGCATGACACAATTACATTTTTGGGAGAGAACAGTTTTGTGAAGTAAGTGAGGAAAGCAAGGGATGACAGGAAGTGGCTTATGCAGGGTGTGGTTTAAAAAATACATTCAATCTTAGACAGTTTCCCAGTGAGAAGCTAACCCTAACCTTTGAAGCTTCTTTAAGTGTTTTCTTTAGCTGTGAATGCTGCAGTGCAACCGTAGTGTAGACCAGTGGTTCTCAAATGGGGGTACTTGTACCCCTGGGGGTACGTGAAGGCACTCCAGGGGGTACGTGAGATTTTAAAATACACATTTAAAAAGTAGCATCCATGCAAAAATCATTTAAAAATAATGATTTAATAAATATTTTAGGAAAATATAAGTACAAGTTCTTAAAATGAATTTAATATTCAGTAGGCTATTCAATTTCATTCTCCTAAAAACCCAGACTCTCCCCCATACCAGGATGGTTCGACCCAACCTTTCTAAATAGTTAAGTTAAATAAAAGAGAGACCACTACAAATGAGCAGTGTTTTGCACATTTATGGAGTTTTAAATGGTTCATTTTATAGTTTTAAATGGTTATATGCTCACTGTTTTTACTTAGTTTGAATCACTACATTTTATTGATGAGAAATATTTGCAATAAAATTAGTCATGGATTATTAACATTTTTTTCTCAAATGTTTTTAACTGATATACACATACGAAATTCAAAGTTTAATAAATTAGACACTGATGGCACAGAGCACTGTTTTTTAACTCTTTTTTTTTTCAACCAAAAATGCTTTGCCCTGGTTAGGGGGTACTTGGCTGAAAAAATATTTCACAGTCAAATGTCATATCTCTGCTATTACTATCAAGTAAAGGCATAAAAAAGACCCAAAAAAAAATGGCGAGCGAAGGCACAGCGACGCCAGCGGCAAGTTTTTTAATTTGTTATCACATAACTTCTGTGTTCAAAGTCAATCAAAAACATATGCATGAACAAATGCTAGAATATTTAGCTAAAAGATAATAAACATCATCTTGATACATCGCCAGTTAAGTTAATTGATGCCGTCAAATTATTCATTCATATGCATCAGATGATAACGTACGATGTGCAAATAATATATAGCTATGCCATTCAGAAAATGATACATGATTATTGTGTTAACCGGGACTGACAGTCCGCTATTAACAGTTATTGTGATTTATAAATAACTGTATTTGTACTGTACTGCAAAATAAAAAATCACAGAACATATTTCCATGGTGAGTTATGCCTCACTGCTTTTATGAAACTAAGTAGTGGCCAAATTCAGCCAGGATCAGTGAAATATACAGGTTTAATCCACTTTGTGGCTTTTACTTGCTAATTCGTGGAGATTCAACCTTAACCCATAAGAACCCAGACCCAAATATCCTTAAAGGAAAATGATGGGGGATATACCACAGACCAAGTGGACCACATTGAACACATTTATGATGTTTTAAAAAAAATACTACCCCTAAATGTCAAAGATCTGTGATGTGACATATATACAATACATTGGGCGTTTATGGGATTTGTGTTCATAATATTTCTTATTTTAAAATATATAAACTAGACACATTTTCTGGTTACAGAAACACAAATTTGCCTTTTTCTTTGCAACTCCACAACATTTATCAAAATTGTGACATTTGTAGGGGTATCTGGTTCAGATACACATTGCCTCCATTAGGGGTACCAAAATATTTAGAGGTAAAAGCTAATTTAGGTCAATTTTGCTATCGGAAATTGACTAAATTAATATTTAATACTTTAAATGAATTAACGTTACTCGATGGGGCACCACCTATTCACTTAGGAATAGGAAAAGATAGCAAATCATAGTTAATCAGTCTCATAAAGTTAACAAATTATCAATTTGGAACATTGATTATTAATTATGAATATAATTATAATCGAATTACCTTATTAATATTTAGTAACTGTTGAAGGAATTTTGAGTTCTTTTCCATAGCAGAGGTTAGCAAATCATTCATTCATGTGCAACATTAAAGGGAGAAGCATATTAATCCAAAAACATATTTATTCTAAATAAAGCAAAGCAAACAGAACACACAATAACTAATCTAAAAGACTATTTACAGTGGAAATGTGGTTGAGAAAGAATGTGTAACAAAATGGCGGCCGAAAGGCGGTCATTTAAATAAATCAAAATGGCGGAAGCCCTTTTGTTCTTGAAGAACAATAGACCATGCGGTCTTGAAGGTCTATGTGTTGTAGGAAGCCAGATTAAAGGTATATTTCATGTGGATTAGTGTGTGAGCAAATCAAATGAGTCATAGTTAAATTACATGTACAACTTGAGATATGTAGAGCAACATTAATCATACAACTTCAAATGATCTAACTACACAAAATATCCCAACAAATATACTTAAACACACAATAGATCAACACCATTGATTAAAACTTAACAAACTTGTTCTTGCTTACTAACTGCCCAGTACTGTACCAGAGTCCAGAGTTGAAAGGGGAAAGCAGCACTCCTTTTGAGGAAGAATCTGGTTCCTGGTTGGGTTTTGGTGGTTGTAGCGTTGTTTGCTGTTGGCTCCAGAAGCTTGGTGAGGGTCTCTGTGATTATGTCCAGGATAGATCACAGGCAGGAAACTTAGAAGCGTCGTGGTGGGCCCACTTGGTTTGGGGCCTCACCGGCCTTCGCTTAGAGCTGGAGACAGAGGGAAGGTGTCTGATCTTCCTCCTGGAAGATCAGACCAGGACAGCAGGCATGCTGTTCCTCAGGGAGTCGAGAAGAGAAGAGAGGGAAGGGGTGGCTGCAGGACACTTTTTTTTCTCAACCTGGAAGTTGTATTTCCTGTTGGTATCAGCCAATGAGACGCCTTTAGGTATCTCCAGATACCTGTGGGGGTGGGGTCGTTTGTCTTTGTTTGGAGGGGGACAAAGAACGACCTCCATCTTGAAGCATGGAGAGAATTTGTTGACAATAATAATCACTGCATTCAGTCTTTAATCCAAATGAACCTTCTGGAGGAGCTGTGAGCCCTACACATTAATAGTGCTGTTTAACAATAAATTATTTTTCAGATTTGTTTTTAAGTAACAAATTAATAATAAATAAAAACAAATAACCATTTGCCTTTTTGTTTGCATCTCCATAACATATATCAAAATTGTGACAGGAAATATGGTCAGAAGAAGTGAAATGTAATACAGAACACCCTATTAATGGGTTAGAATTGTTAAATGGGTTTAATCTTTAAAGTGTTTGTTACAAGGGTGTCACCATGGGTTCTTATGGGTTAAAGCATCTTCTTCCATTTTCACTAATATGTGTGGGAGTGCTGATGCCAAAGACACCTCCATGTGGTGAACTGGTTTAGATACTGCAGCGCTGAATTTAAGCAGGACGTCCAATTACACAATGACGCACGGCTGCACAATGAAGGCTGTTCTATTTGTGCGTTATTACAGTGATAGAAGAACTCTGGCCTTGTCTCTGGAGGACCGACTCTGAAGGAAGGATCCTGCCAAGGAAGGATCCTTGATATTGGGATACAGCCACTATCTCTTTTTATGGCTTCAATCCCACTTCAGATCTGTGTGTTCAGCATTCACCACGCTACAGTGTTGATTTTATTGCTCTACCCATATTCTCTTTAACCCTCTGGAGTCCACGATAGCACCAGAGCACAATTTCTTAATGACGTCACAACGTGAAAACGAAGCAGCATGCAGCCCTTCTGTCAGCTTCCCTCTAAACTTCTGGCTTTTCTAGAAGTTTCCATGTCCAATTTTGTGCATGAACTCTTTTTCAGCAAAAGTGAAAACCACCATGATCATGTTGCAACATGATTTTACTGGAGTTTTTGCAGAGATTTTTCAAATTTTGCAGCGTGCATTCAGCATTTTTAATGCAATATTTTGTGTTTAATGTTTTTTGTGATTTTTATGTTTGCTTTTTTTTAATGTTATTTATGTGTTTTTTGTGGGTGTTTTTTCTGTTTTTTATGCATTTTTTTTGTGTTGTTTTGTGTGGTTTTTATGTGGGACTTTTTGTAATTATTTTTGTGTTTTTTGTAAGGGTTAGTGTTTGTGTTTTGTTTTGTGTGTGTTTTTGAGTGTTTTTATGTGTGTTTTTATGTGTATTTTCTGTCATTTTTGTGTGTTTTTTGTGTTCAAAATGTTGATCCAGTAAGTCAAAATGAAAAAAATAATAATCAGGTCATATGGGTGAGGTTGTGCTGAAAACAATGATACCAACACGTCATGGTAAAGATTTTTAAGTGGTTTATACAGACAGAATGAATATGAGTAAAAAACAACAACAAAATAGCCCGAAACTCGAAAGGGTTAACAGCAAATCATTTAAAATTCAGCATCAGAGGACTGGCTCTGTTTGAATCTGCTGTCCATAATCAGTGATTTACAATCGATAACACTGAGCCATTACAGGCTGCAGAAACTACAAAATAACAAGGCCTCCACTTTTTGTCTCCACAGACTTCTAAAATATCTGGTGTTTCAACTTGATGTTTCAAATGTTGACACTTTTAACGGCAGCAAGATTGGACTGGACTTCAGGGGATTTCACAACACTTTTCTCTGTTTTTTTCCTGAGCACTGAGGGTGTCTTTCAAGCAGATGAGCACATACAAGACAAAGCTTTTCCTGCAGAGCTGTCTTTGCTCTCCTCCCACACGCTTTGTCTGCTGGGTTATTCATTGTTGCAGGAGGCTCTGATGGCAGCAGTCCAGGACATTCCTATTCACTAGAGATATTTCACAAAAGCAAGCTTTACTCCAAAGGTATACTGATCCAAAAACAAAAGTAAGAAATGCTTTCAGATCCACATGAATGTTGATGTAAGATATTGTTTGGTTTGAACAAGTGTTTGCAACATATTAAATCATTTTTGTAAGGTTTTTTATTTTTTGTCACATCTGCTGAAGTCTTGCCTTTAAGTCTGTTATCTATTTCAAAATGTATATTTTATTTTACCATACCACAAAAGTATGAGTGGGCAATCATTTGAAGAAGGTGCAAAATGTTTTGCTGTTTATGATGAAATACAGGCAGGAGGATAATTAACATTAGTGAGAATCAGTGCAGTGTATCAGGGTGCACAGTAGTGGCAGAGATACACAGAAACACATTCCAGCACACACAAGAATTGTGTTTTTACTTATAGTGGCCACAAAGCTCATGTCATGATGGAGTTTATAGGATGCTAAAGTATTGTTGGTGCCATTTAGACAATTCAAACAACTTCTGCCTCACTTAATCTGCAGCAACCTTTAGCCCCTCTCTGACTGTAATGTTTTGCCTGCAATCTGAGCTCGCCTGAGGTTCTTCATCCATTATTGTTTTAAATTGAATGCCACAGCAGTCGCTTATTGTACACAAAGTATTGGCCACTTATTGTAAACAAACTGACAGGAGAACCACAGTGTGTCAGGTTGGGGAACTGTGTTTCTGGGACATTAATGAGCAGCACAGGGGCTCCACAAGGCACTGTTCTGGCTCCATTCCTGTTCACACTGTACACAGGGGACTTCAAATACAACTCTGAGTCCTGCCACATCCAGAAGTACTCGGACGACACTGCTTTTGTGGCGTGTGTCAGGAATGGACAGGAATCTGAATATAGGGATCTGATAAAAGCCTTCAGTGACTGGAGTCACAAGAACTATCTCCTACTTAACACCTCAAAGACTAAGGAAATGATCAGAGATTTCTGCAGGCTCAAGCCCCCCCTTCAGTAAGTGAATACCTGTGGGGAGGACATGAAGGTGGTGCCAAGTTCTAAGTATCTAGGTGTATACCTGGATAATAAGTTGGACTGGTCCCTAAACACAGACGCTCTCTACATAAAGGGGCAGAGCCGCCTCTTTTTCTTCTTGAAGCTCAGATCTCTGGACATCTGTAGTAAGATGCTGCAGATGTTTTATCAGTCTGTGGTGGTAGTGTGTTTTATGCTGCAGTCTGCTGGGGAGGCAGCATCAGACACAGAGATCAAGGCGGTTGGACAGACTGGTCTAAAGAGCTGGTTCTGTGGTTGGAGCCAGGTTGGACACACTGGAGGAGGTGGTGGAGAGATGACCTGTCAACATGTTCCAGGCCATCCTGAAATACCCAGATCATCCGCTACACAAAACCTTTATGGACCAAAAAAACAGCAGTGGACGGCTCCTCTCTCTCTGTTGCAGGACAGAGAGATTCAAAAGATCCTTCTCTCCTACAGCCATCAGGCTGTCTCATTCTAACATAGATTCTACCATACTAACTGAATTTACCCTCGGGGATAAATAAAGTAATTTTGATTTTGATTTAGACAATTCAAACAGCTTCTGCCTCCCTTTGTCTGCAGCAACCTTTATCCCCTCTCTGACTGTAATGTTTCGCCTGCAATCTGAGCGCGTCTGAGCTTCTTCATCCATTATTGTTTTAAATTGACTGCCACTACTATTGTACACATAAGTATTGGCCACTTATTGTAAACAAACTGATGTTGCTTACTGTACACATACTGGTGCAGCACATACATACTGTACTGCCCTACTGTGCAGCCTATTAGCACTGCGCTACTGTGCACTGCTGGTGCTCTGTTACATGCCACTACTGTCTCCTCCCACTTCGTCCCATGATGTCGAACTGTAATGACACCGAAATTATCAGTATGAATCAGTGTTAATGTCCTAAGGCAAAAAGCCGGCAGGGCTTGTTATGGCAATATAGCAGTACTTTTGCAGAAATGCAGTCTGAAAGGGGCTTCTTTGACTGGCACAGTTTATTCTTGTCAGACTTGCTCTCTGTATATTAGGAAACTAATGGTTACAGCTAAAAGCAGCCTCATATCACAAAGTTACATGAAGTGACCGCGACTTCTCAACACTGAATACCATGCTGGTGGCACATCATTTTTCTTGGTTTAACAACGGAGTCGCCCTGTTGTTTTGTAGTATAAATTCAGCAGGAACGGGGTTGGTCATTAATCACAACTGTGACTGCAAACAGATGAGGAAAATCTGCAGCCTGTTAATAAGAATTAATTAGAAACTTACTGTGGCAGTGATTGCTGTGACAGGGCGATATTACAGTCACCCTCTACTGATGTGTGCCATTGGTGAGTGCCAATGACATTATTATGCTAATTAGGCAGTGCATATTTCACAGAAGTTACTGTTTTTTTGCTCACCAATGGGTGAATCAGTGAATCAGAACTCAGCGCAGGGTGTCAAAAAAGTGCTTCCCTGCAGTGAGGCAAACTCTGACAGGCCTTAATCTGCATTCTACCCAAAATTCCAACAGGGGCGCTGACGGCCATTGTATTTTAGTATTTTAGTCCTATCTATCTCAATACAAAATGAGTCAACTTCTCATTTGATTTGTTACCTCAAATCAAATGATTTGAGGTAACAAAAAAATGATCATGACAACGGTATGGTCTCAATCGCTTGTAAAAGTTCTTCAAGACAATAATATGTAGATAAAGAATCGTGTCATTTGGGGCATGGCTACCTTTGATTGACAGATCACTAACATGGCGAGCTGTCATCAGGAGAGAAGAAAAGCAATGCGTATCCACGGCAACGTGTCAATAAAAGTTTTTTTTTTGTCAAATGGACGTTTTCCGGTTTCTTCTCATAATTTGACCCTTTCACTTAATGACACTTTTGTTCATTAAAAATGTCTTGTTCAGCATTTGGTTGGACTAACAGACACTCCAAGGAGTCGCTGTCCATTTTTTCAGGTAAGTAACGTTCATTTAGTCTTGGTTTTTAGCTAGCCAAAATTAACATCCCAGTTAATGCTATAGTTAATGCTAACATGAATTAGCAGCGACTCTGCATGCGTAGCTATCAGCCAACTGCCACCAGGTTGCCGGTGCAGATCGACATGGAGTGCAGTGTCTTTGGTCCCACATTGGCCACAGTCCCAATAGTGATGGTCTGCTCCCAGTTTCCCAAACCAAGAACTCCATCCGACCATCACGTCCTCTGAGGAGGAGGCAGAGCTGGAGAACTCAGAGGTAGCTTGTCCACAGCTTTTAGCAGAAGTCACTGAGGCACTCGCAAAACTCCTCAGTGGCAAAGTGCCTGGTGTGGATGAGCTTTGTCTTGAGAAGCTGAAAGCTCTGGACCCTGTGGGGCTGTCTTGGTTGAGTGTGAGTTGAGTTGTGAGAAAATATTAAAACAATGTATACATTTAATCCAATAGAGTGTGTGTTAAACAAGAAAAAAAGCAGTAATGATCATTCTTGATTTGTGTTGAGCTAAATGTGTGTATATGTGTGTTACAAGTAAAAGCTGTAACCTGATATACAATGAGCAATCACTGTAATGACCAGAATAAAGGAATAATAAAGCCAGAAGAAAGGAAACAGGCTGAAATGAAAGAGCTGGATGGAGAAGCAGGCTATTCTAGAGCAGAGAAGAAAGAGCCAAGAGGCTCTTCGGACGTGGTGTACACAAGCCAAGATCACACAAGAAGAAAATGACTGAGCACAAGCAGAAGAAGCGCGCAGAACAAAGGAAACAAGAGGAAGCAGAGACAGATGCAAAATCTGGTATGGCGGACAGTGATACTCTTCAGATTCAGACGCACGGCATGTCCATCACAGACTGTGTGGAGACAAGATCAACCCGTGAACTGGAGCGGCAGATCCGTGCCCGTGTTGAGAAGATGCAGGAGAGACGCAGGAATCCCAGGGGCTCGACTGCTGAGCAGATGGCTGCGACAGAACAAGATGTGGAAGACGGGGGAAGACTATCTTCACAGGAGACAACTGGCCGAGTTTTATTGACAAATAACAGGGATTGTGATGTCTGTTTGAGTTTTGTGGTATGCATTTCATACTCAAAATGAAATGTAGGGAGTAATACCTTTATGAATGACCATTGTAATGCTCATGGCATAAAAATAAAGATCACAGTGCAGCTAAAAAAAAAAAAAAAGAAGTACGGTGAAATCTTGATATGTGTTAAAAAGCTTGTTAAAGGAGAAGGTTATAATAATTAAAAGCATCTGTTTTGTGGTACTATTTGGGGCCTTGCTATTGGTCTGTTTTCATGGGTCTTTCCTGACGATGATGGATTGACTGATGAATAATTGAATGCACCTGTTTACACCTCCACTCTAGAGGGTATTTAGGATGTTTTACTTTTCACGTGTTCGACGAGGAAGGTCTTGGATTTTTGGTAGGCAACGACTGGTCATTATAATAGCTAAGTTAACCAATAATTTTCCTTCCTTATATACATAAAAAAGACACACCTCAAACACCACATCATACCTTACAGTTCAAACGTGAAGTTTTTACGTTATTGCATTGCGGCCATCTTGGATATCTGGGTCAAAATGATGTCATAACATCAAACTGATGTCAGAATCCTCCTGGTCGACTTACACAAAAAAGTGTCTTCATACATGATTCTATATTCTCTGGTTTCAGAGTTAATTTTCCTAAAAGGTGCCAGTGGCCATCTTGGAAAGGTCCATAGAAGTCAAATCAAAACATCTTAGCCAGAGAATGGTCACGGATTTGAGGTTTTGAACCCAACTGCAACCTAAATACTACGTATAATAATAATTCTAACACAAATACATGGTTCAGCTCAAAAAAGTAATTTCTTCAGAGTTGGTTCAGGTCAGTGGTGGATTGATCTGCTCTGCATGGGGGATTGTGTCTACATAAACTACAGTTCGTAAATACAGCAATGGAATTGTACCGTACAAAGGAAAAAGTAACTCAGACTTTCATACTTACATGGTACCACACTAACCCTGTAGCTTAAAGGACACGATGATATTATTCTAGAGATCCTTTCAGTCCGTCCTTTCATATACAACAAGCTCAGCAGGTCAATACATTGTGTCATGTAGCAAAGGCCTTCATCTTAGGGAGGCAGCCTCAACTGTGATTTTGAAATGTCCAAATGAATGGGCATATAGTTACCGAGAAGTTATTTTCTCACTTCCTGCTGAATATAACTCCACTTCAATGACAAATACATTTTCATCTCATATCATTTAGAGAAAGTCAAGCCCAACACAAATGGAAATATATATGAGAGAGCAGGAGGATTTTATTTGATTCAGGGTTTCTGGCCAGCAATAACAAAATGTTCTAGTGAGTATGCACTGGGCACATTGCTAATATCTATATATTACCATATCTAGACAATTTTCATGGCTTTTACCCGCCTTGCCTTAATCTTTTCTAAACACCATGAATGGAGGATATCAGTGCATCTCACTGTATAGCCCCTGACCCTTGTCTCACTGTAGATATTATTTTCCCTCCCCCTGCTCTAGATTATTTTTCCGCTTAGATTGTTGGCAGTAATGATCCACAATATTTGTCAAGTACACACTGACAACTATCACTTAAACATAGAAGATAAGTCAGACACATTGCTCTCTGAGCTTGAAAAGCAGCAGAAAAATGACACCAGTTAGCTTTAGTTTATGGCTTTTGGATTCACAGAACTGTCTGGCAATGTGATGTTTGATGTCTAAGTCATAGAGTTGTAAGTGTTTTGTTTCATGAGGCATTATTATCAATGATGTGGAGACAACTGAAGAAGCAAGCAAATACAGACAAATGAAATAATGTAGAATTACTGCCTTAGTGCTGTAAGCCTCTGCCAACCAGTCAAGTTGCAGCTTTCAGTCATGTCCATACTGAAGATGGAATTAAATAAAAAGGAATTAATGTTGTTGTTTTTCAACAAACCAAAGTTTTCACTATATTGACATGGATGATTCCACTGAAACAAATCAAATCAAATCAAAATTACTTTATTTATCCCTGAGAGTAAATTCAGTTAGTCTGGTAGAATCTATGTTAGAATGAGACAGACTGTAGGAGAGAAGGATCTTTTGAATCTCTCTGTCCTGCAACAGAGAGAGAGGAGCTGTCCTCTGCTGTTTTTTTTGGTCCATAAAGGTTTTGTGTAGCAGATGATCTGGGTATTTCAAGATGGCCTGGAACATCTTGACAGGTCATCTCTCCACCACCTCCTCCAGTGTGTCCAACCTGGCTCCAACCACAGAACCAGCTCTTTAGACCAGTCTGTCCAACCGCCTTGCATCTCTGTGTCTGATGCTGCCTCCCCAGCAGACTGCAGCATAAAACAACACGCTCCCACCACAGACTGATAAAACATCTGCAGCATCTTACTACAGATGTCCAGAGATCTGAGCTTCAAGAGGGAAAAGAGGTGGCCCTGCCCCCTTTGTAGAGAGCGTCCACCTCCATGTCCACCCCACAGGTATTCACTGGCTGAAGAGGGGGCCTGAACCTGCTGAAATCTCTGATCATTTCCTTAGTCTTAAGGTGTTCAGTTGGAGATAGTTCTTGTGACTCCAGTCACTGAAGGCTTTTATCAGATCCCTATATTCCGATTCCTGTCCATTCCTGATACACGCCACAATAGCAGTGTCGTCCGAGTACTTCTGGATGTGGCAGGACTCAGAGTTGTATTTAAAATCCGCTGTGTACAGTGTGAACAGGAATGGAGCCAGAACAGTGCCTTGTGGAGCCCCTGTGCTGCTCAGTAATGTCCCAGAAACACAGTTCCCCAACCTGACACACTGTGGTCTTCCTGTCAGGTAATCAGTGATCCAGGAGATGAAGGAAAGATCCACTCCCATCTCTGTGAGCTTGTTTTTGAGTATGTTGGGTTGGATGGTGTTGAATGCGCTAGAAAGAACAAAGAACATGATTCTCACATAAGCACCAGTTTCCTCCAGATGAGCAAGGGTACGGTGAAGCATGTAGAGGACAGCATCGTCCACTCCAATGTGTTATATATGAGTTGAATACTTGCTGTCTTCACTGAGAGACTGGTTTCACAGAGGACTGACAGAGAGCTCTGGCACATGGTGCAACAACAATCATATGAAGCTATCAGCAGGACCAAAGAGCACCAGGAGGCCTTCTGTTTTGGTTCTCATCTAGGGGGAGGTAGTGAAGAGGGTCGAGTTATACCTTGGAGTCCAGACCAATAAAAAAAATTGGACTGGACTCAAAACACTGATGTCCTGTGGTCTAAGTCTAGTACCCTCAGGTTGAATACACTTATTGTAAGTTGCTTTGGACAAAAGTGTCAGCTAAATGACATGTAATGTAATGTAATGCCCCCTTCAGGAAAGGTCCTGCAGTCTCAACGAGTTTTTCAGGGAGGTCAGGCAGGGCAGAGACAAATTAAAGCCATGTTAAAGATGACGTTTCAACCCTGTGCAATTAATGTTTACTACATCTTGTTTACATCTTCTTTATATCCACCCTATCATGTGTATATAATCCTTTTCTTGTTGATATTGTTCTATACTTTAATATTCTCCCCCTTATTTATTTTATATATATATTTATGTTATGTTTATCCTTTTTTTATACCAACCTTGTTTTTACCGATCCTTCTTTCTGCTACCCTGCTGCTGTAACAGTGCAATTTCCCCATTGTGGGACTAATATAGGTTTATTATATCTATCTTATCATATCATATCATATCATATCATATCATATCATATCATATCATGTCATATCGTACCATACCTTATTATATCATATCATATCTTATCTTGTTTTATCTTTTCTTCTCTTATCCCTTACCTTACCTTACTTTATCTTATACCATACCATACCTTACCTTATCTTACATCATACCTTACCTTACTTTATGTTATACCATACCTTACCTTACCTCACCAAACCATACCTTACCTTACCTTACCTTCCGTTTCTTTACCTTATCTTATCTTATACCATACCATACCTTACCTTATCTTATACCATACCATACCATACCATACCATACCTTATCTTACACCATACCTTAACTTACTTTACCTTACCTTACCTTACCTTATCTTATACCATACCATACCATACCATACCATACCATACCATACCATACCATACCAAACCATACCTTATCTTACACCATACCTTACCTTACTTTACCTTATCTTATCTTATGGACCTTTCTCAACCTCTCTACAGTGCACTGTGGTAGTTTGTTGCAGAGAGAAGGCTGAAGTTGGGAGATGTTGCTGTCTGAGGAGGGAGGTCGCATTAACAAATGTATCATTCATCATTTGTGATAACATTGATTTGACTCGACTTTGTTCAAGGTTTTTTTCTGGCTTTATTGGAGTTGGTTGCATCAGGTTCTTATCCAGAGTAGCTGTATTAGCTGCAGTAGATGGCTGTTGGGAAAAGGTGGCAGGAGTACAGACGAGCGAGCTCAGTGCTGCTGTGGAAGGGGGCAGAAGCTAAACATATTTTAGACACCTAACAAAATCAATACCTGTTTAAGTGTACAGCACCTACCAAATGTCATGCATCTACATCAAATTTAAAGTTGGGGGAATCAAATGTGATTTTTTTTTTAGTGCCAGGGGACCAATGAACCCAAAACTCCTGTGTCCTGTGATTTGTCAAGGCAAGGTAAAGCGTGTATGTATTCTAAATAGTGCATAATCTTAAACTAATATAGATTATTTTTAAGGTTGCTTAAATTTGTTTAGCTGCTGCCTCTATCCATTGCAGCATATATTGCTGACCTTCCGTTTCAGTTTTCCTTCTGGCTTATACAAACTAAAGCTGTGATGACAGCCATAGTCCCTGTATTACCAGCAGTAAATGGCTTATAGAACCACACTTTAAGTATCCCTCCAAACTGTGTTGTTGTTGTTCTGCTGTATGTTTTTTTAATGTGGAAGTTTATTAAGAGAAACAATTCCTTGTATGTGTGAACATGCTCGGCTAATACTGCCCTACAAAGCCTAACTGCAGTAACTACACAAAGAGTAACAGTGAGAAAAACTGCTTTAAAGTTTTTTTTAAACATTTTTTAAAGTTTTTTTTAAACGTTTTTTAACGTTTTCTAACTGGCCAGCAAAATGGGTTATAGGAAGGTGAGTGAAATGACACTTATTTCTACATGTATTGATGGTGTCATTTTTATGCCCAAAAATCATGACGATTTATTTAACCTTTGACCCCAAAAATGTTGCTGTAAAAGGTTCTAATAGTAATCTACAAACACAGTGCAGAAACTAATGTTGTCGTCTTCTTTCAGCTTTTATATTTTAAGTGTTTAACAACTCTATTCAAAGATTTGTTTATTTTAGACTTAATATTATAAAGTAATGTTATATTTTAGTATTAATTTAATTTTATCTTACTTTTTAACTTCATCACTATCTAGATAATAATGTCCCTATCAAATAAACTTATAATTTCTATTATTCTTGTCTTCACTATTCAAGACAATGAAGAAATACATGGCTACACTGCACACTGCCTGCTTTGGTTTTGAGTTGGATTTTGTAGTCATTGCAATTTTTTATATCATTATTTCTCTGAAATAAAGACAGACATCAAGGAGTTCATTTTTAGTTCTAACTCAATTTTGACCAAAATGTGGCTACTGCAGTTAGGCTTTGTAGGGCAGAATAAAGCTGACTGATTGTGAATGAACACAAAGTTGTAGCCATGACAATCTTCAAATATGGTCGCTGCTGCTCCAATGAGAAAAGCTGACATTCCTGCTGTCCTACAGTGTACACTGACACACATTCTCTCCAGCTGCTTATCAAGTCGCGGCAGTCCATTATCAGAGGCACATCAGAATTCAGCAATAACAACAGGACACAGTTGGAGCAAGATCAATAAATCATCTCCTTGAAATCCCCAAGCAAATGTGAAGAATAATCTGCCAAATGAATCAGGACATGTCTCCTCTGAGTGTTATCCATTGGAGACAGATGCATAATTAACATGCCGCTGGCTTTCATCTCCTTCATCACAGCCAAGTGCCACTTCCTCAGCAACTCTGGCTTTATCAGATACCCCCAGTACCCACTCATGTCACTCTGCTCAGTGCACACACACACACACACACACACACACACACACACACACACACACACTCACTTGTTTCCTTATACACAAACATGTAGGGCACTGTGCAGCGCAGTATACATGAAAATTAAATGGTAATTTAAAAGAGCAGCTGCTGAATTTATAGTGTATCATACTAATGAGGTAGAACAGACATGAATACTTCTGAAGGAAGGAACTTGGGTTTCTGACTTTAAAACAACATGTGAAATTTTCATAATACATGTGTGCCCTGCTTCTCTTTCTCCAGAGTATACAACTCAATAGTAACACCACTCACAGGCAGCTGATGACTTTTTTCCCCCACTTGCTGCTCAGAAACATATTAGCACAAGGACCAATGCATTTAATGTCTCCTGTTATTTTTGTGTGTGTGAATAAATTGCAGTACTGTTTGATTGACAAGCAATTTCTGGGAAATGCAGGTGCAAAAGCAGCACGCTAGTGAGCGCGTTGTGATAAAGGCGTTACCAAAGGATGCTGCAAATTCCTTTTGCTGATTAGAGAAGATAGATCCCAAGACAGAAAGAAGGCAATCCCACTGGGTGAAGAGGTTGACTTGAATAGCATCTCCTAATGGAGGAGGAGAAAGACTGTGTCCTATGTCGTTTACCCAACTTCCTCTCTGTCTCTCACTGCAAGAAAGGTGTGTCTAATAACAAGATAAAAACACTAAATCTGAGGGAAATGATCTTGCTGCATGGACGGATAATTTCACTTGCCAAGATTTCTTAAATTAAGATTATTAAATCTAGAAATAAGCATGTTGTACACTTGAAATTGAAAAGTGTTGGAATTAATTCTTAAAACAAGATAAATTAAGCAATGAACTGGCCGAGCAAAGTGCACTGCAAATTATTTGTTTCTTACCAAGATAAAAAAAAAAAACTTTAGATTTAGATGTGTTAGAGTTCATTTCTTATTTTAATTGTTCAACATGCTCATTTCTAGATTTAATCATCTTAATTTAAGAAATCTTCTCAAGTTAAATTATCTGTCCATGCAGCAAGATCATTTCCCTCAGATTTAGTGTTTAGGTGTATCTTGTTTTTAGACACACCTTTTTTGCAAACACACACACACACACACACACACACACACACACACACACAGAGCTTTCACAACTGCTCCTCAAGAAAGCTGTGCAGTCAAACGGCCAGCTTCAAGGGGACAATTCAATGTGCCAGAAGAAATTTTTTCGAAGAAAAATAAAAACAAACATGGCAAAAGGGCTCCAAAAGACAAATTGTGACGGGCAGGCAGTTATGTGAAATCATTTGGTGAAGATGATGTAATACACTATATTTGGTGCAATGATCCAGTTGGAGTTAGTGGTAACAAAGTGGTAGGAAACATCCTCAATGTTTAGTAAGATTCTTCTTTCTCACAAACTAGCTGTCTTAATTGGACAATGTGGAAAACTGTAACCATTAAACTTGAATATACAAAATACAATTCTGACTTTAATATGTCATTCATCTATTTAAACGTAAATGGATTGCACTCCAGAGATGTCAGAAAGAACAAATTTGAATACAATTCAACGGCCCTGTGAAAGTCTTAAAGCCCCTCCAGTCTACTGACATTTCTATATCTGATGTTGATGAGTCACACTGTTGCCAAATATTGTTTGACAAATAACTTAATTTTGTGCAAAGTTGAAAAAAATGTTTGCGTTGACCTTTGGATTCAAAAGGCAGCTAAAATGTCTTTCTTCACATCTGCTGTGTGCTTTAATAGATTGTAATCCATTTATAATGTAGAACAATTAAAATCAAATATTCAACTTTTTTTCGAGAGAGAAAACAAAAGGAAGTTTAGCTACTAGGGCTGTCACGATACCCCGAAATTTAACAGAAATATTTTTATTAACAAGAAAAATGCAACATGTAAAAACTAACAGAACCACAGGTTAAATATTTATCATAAAGAACAATATTTTGAGGTTGTATGCTGTGCAAAATATTAGGCAAGCTTGATAAGTCGAGTTTTCTCTGCTTCATTCTGGGACTTCAAGAGAGAAAATAAAGCTTTTCAGTCACCAACATTTATGTAAACTTATTTCCATTTCGTATTTTTGATCCGAGCCTAATATTGAAATATGAAAAAACAAGTATTTTTTCATTTTTGTGTTATAATAACAATATAACCGTCAGTTTTTCATTATTTGATTTTTGATTGCCAATTTAAAATGGAAAGAACAAATGATACACAGATTCTTAACTGGTCTGGTCTGGACTGCTTGTCAAAAAACATAATTCTAATAAAAAAGATTTCATAAGCGGCTGAATTTAAAGTGATAAAATTCTGTAATATCTGAAACCTCAACATGATGCAACTGCAAGATAGTGCTTCATAATCTATCATTTTCAATCCAAGTTTACTGGCCTACATATCACACTTTCTCTTCTCTGTCTTCCTCCAAAAGTCAGCATCATTTTCCTGTCTTGTTCCCATGAAAGAACGTTTGGAGAGAACGTAAAAACAAACAAAGAAAAATCTGAATGTTTGGTGCGTGGGGGTTTTCAGCAGATCTGTGGGTCAGTGTCAGAATGGTGAGAAAGGAAGGAGAGGCAAGGAGCCAGCAGCTGTGCAGTGTTGGTGGGTGCAACAGGGATTAAGGGTCCCAAAGACTGAGTCTGGTCGATAGAGAGGATTTAAACAAGATGTGTATGGGGTTCTAAGACCTGATTCTGGAGAAATGATCCTCCTCTGAATTGTCACTGATCTGGACTGCACTCTGGCTTTTTCTTCCTTGATGCCTCATCTTATTTGACAAAGTATAAGATGCACTAGAAGGCACTACAGAACAGAAATAACACACACCATTTATTGTGTAAAACACTGGCATGAAACTGTCAGACACTGTTTTTTTTAGTCCTTGTTTCTGCTATTGATTTTGATAAGCAGACACCGCAGACATGAAAAGGAATTATGAAATATATTATTCATACTAAAGCTTGAAAGCTAGTATGCATGGACTTTAACATGTGTATTAAGCTGTAGTTATAACCTACAGCCCAATGCTGTTGAATTAACTCTGTGGAGTTTTAGGCTATTTAGTCCTTTATTGAATCCTTTTCATCCTGCCTGTATAAACCACTTAAAAATGTTTAAACGCCATGTTGGTATATTTTTTTTCAGCACAACCTCACCTATATGATCTGATAATAATTGCTTTTTTATTCTGACTTACTGGATCAACATTTGAAACCAAAAAGAAACAAAGAAAAACCAACATAAATGTGATCTTGTGATTGTGTGTGATCCTGTCATCAACTCTGGTTTTTATTCTAGTGGGACTGTTTAGTGTAACAATTTCGTTTTTTTGGTCATTTTGTCTCTTTTTTTAAGTAATTTTGTGTGTTTTTGTGTCTTTTTTTCCTTCTTTTTGTGTCTTTTTTTGGTCATTATGTGTCTTTAGTTATTTTGTGTATTTTTTGGTCATTTTGTGTCTTTTTCTTAGTCATTTTGTGTCTTCTACTGTGGGTTTTTTTGGTCATTTTCTGTCTTTTTTTTGGTCATTTTCTGTCTTTTTTAGTCCTTTAGTCTAACATAAAATGTGATTTTGAATCATTTTTTTTATTTTCAAAAGGCTATCATGTTCAATAAAGAATTTTATATGTTGCAAATGTGAACAAAGGTTACTAATACAACATATAAGAGGGTTCCATCCAGTTCTATCATTTTATACTAAATATATTTGAGCTTGTCTCCAGTTTTACTTGGTATATCATCATCAAACTGAAACTGGCCTCATGGAGTTTACAGCCAGAACTTTAGAGGGTTAATGTACTTTATTACCTGTGTCTTTTCATATTCTGCTGATTTTAACATGTCTGATTTTTATCTTAGTCTTATTTTGTTTCTGGTTTCTGTAGCACTTTGAGATTACTTTATAAAAAGTGCTTTATGAATAAAATGTATTATTATTATTATTATTATTTATTACCTTAAATTCTTAAAGAAATCCTTGTTTTTCTCTCATGCCTACATGATGAATGGAGGATCAGAAAACAGAGTGACTCAATGATGAACTGATGTTAATGGAGACTTTACTTTGCAACAACAAGTATAATCCAGTATCCAGGCAGTATAATCCAAGTCTTATAGGCCGAGTGGTAGGACTGGCTGATATGACAGTATATGGTGATGGTAGAAATGTGTCCAGCCGTATGGCTCTTGTGATTCTCACATAGTCTCATTGATTCTTGCCCATGATTACACAAATGCAGCTATTTAAAAAACTTCAGCATAAACCATCCCATGTTTGCACAGGCACACTTTTCTGCCCACTTCCGGTTTGGATAAACCAATACAGAGTATAAATACTGATATAGATCATTTAATTGGTTGAACAGATACAGAAAATGATGTGCCGGCTCATTTATATAAAGTTTAAGCTTGTACACGAGTGGACCAGCAGAACCAGAAATTGCCCCAAATCAGGGCAGGAGTTTTTAATCATAATATAGTCAGACAGATGGCTATGATCGTAACATGACGTTATAGAGACTTTGAGTTACACTGTAAAAAAGAAACTGTTGTTTTTACGGGAAAAAAAACAGCAGCTGTGGTTGCCAAAACTTTACCGTAATAAATAGGGTACAACTTTTTGTAATATCACAGTAAAATTATATTAGCACTGTTGATTTCACATTTAAGATTGCCATTTTATTCCATATTTTACTGTAAAAAATAAAAACGTTTGTCCATCCAAAGAAATGCTGTTCTGTCAAATAATTGACAAGAAATTACTTTATAAATGCTGCATGAATTAAAGATTTGACCAAGAAATATGACAGTCTATTTTTGTTAGAGATATTAGTACATTTAACAGTGAGAAAAAGTATTTTACAAAAAATAAATGCAAAAATTACAGTGATGGCTTGTATATATGTAACAGCATTTTTTTTCAAAACTTTATTTATTGAGTTTTTTCCTCAACAGTAATACACAATGAACACAACAACGAACATACAGTCATAAACCCCATCCCTCCCTCTCATAACCAACAGTAATCTCGGAGGAAAACAAATACTTGAGTTAATAAACAATAAAATTAAATAAATGTATTAATTAATAAATTTAAAAAAAATAAAATATAAAATAAAATAAATTAAATTACATCATATTAATGAATAAATTAAATTTAAAAAAAATTAAAAATGGGGAGGAAATAAATAAATAACAATAAAACAATAATACACAATCATAATAATCATGAAAGTATACATAATTAAAATTAATTAATTAATTAAATAACAACAATAATAATAATGAAGTAAAATTAAATGGACAGTTTAAGGCAGAGTTATAAAACGTGGTCACCATCCTATTTCTCTCTCCCAATTAAGTCATTACCATAGTACTCTAGCTGTGGTACAAGATTCAAGCCATTGTACAGGGGTAACAATGCCAGTGCTTAATTGTTCCCAGGCATTATATTCATGTCATTCATAAAAATAAGGAAAGGCCTCCGTATCTTATAAAAATCCTCAACTTTCCCTCTTACTATGTACATCAATTTTTCTAGTGCCAAACTGCAAGACATCTCTTTAACCCACTGTCTAGAATCAGGTCTATGAGTATCCTTCCAGGTCAAAGCAATTACACGCATAACAGTATATTTTTGTTACAAACACAGTGCCAGTGTATTTTACAGTGGAGTAATGTATTTTTTTTTTAAATAAAAAATTGTAAAAAAAAACAAACAAACCTTGTTTTGTCTGATATATGCATTTACAGTGTTTCATTGTTACTGAAACTGAATTAACCCATTTAACATTTCATGGTCTTTTACTGTTATGGTTTAGCAGTTTTTCACCGTAAAATCTACAGACATGTTTTACAGTGTAGATGTCATAGTTGTGTTTTTTTGTTATGACAATTAAAGTATTGACTATTTAATCCCCAGAAGAGTCCCCAGAGCTCTTACTGTCTACAAATGCTCCATGAAAATAATATGCTAAAACAAATCAACATCTTGTCCATGTTTCTGCTTGACATGAAAAGTTTGCTATTCTTCAAATTAATTAAAGAATGACAGCCCTTGTGTGGAAAAAAAAGAAAGAAAGAAAAGGAAATGGTGTCTCCCATCCTCGTGTCACTGTACACCATCAAATGAGGCAGAAGTACCTCCAAAACCAGATCTACTTCTTCTGTTCACATCTCCCACCTTAAGCACATATGAGTGATGTGTTGGCTGTGAAATGGGCCATCAAGAAATCTGCTTCCTTTCCTTTGCAGTTCCAGTAATTGGATGGCAACTGACCAAACCCAATACATTGCAGCATAATGAAGTACTTCATTAAGCTCAGCTACTCCAAGGCAGTCAGTAGACCAACACAGATGTATCCGACTGCCAAAGGAGACTGTATTTATGTGCTTAATGTATAATGTGCATCAAAAGATTGTTATAAATACTAACTGTCCACAAAATCACATCATTCCTTTTTGCAGCAAAATAATAAAATTGAAAAGGACAATGAACCTGAGTAACAAACTGACAAAGTGAAAACTCTATGGGTTGGGGCCCACATGAGATTGAGGGGAGAATTCACAAAGAACAGATTGCAGCCACTGATAGCACATCACTTACACTAGCTAAGATTACATTACACTACATGTCATTTAGCTGCACTTTTGTCCAAAGTGACTTATAATAATTGCATTCAACCTGAAGGTACTAGCCTCAGACCACAGGAATCAAGTAAATACAGAACTTAAAGAGCCATCTGTAATCGCTACAGGAGTGCTGTATGTTAACCCTTTATCGGGCGAAGAACTATATTTGGTAACTTCAGTGGATATCTAAATGGGGTCCCCATGTCTCTCTGTTTGGTCGTAGAACCACATGGATTTCTTCCAGCTAATCAGCAAAGATCAGGCTACGTCACAGACAGTGACACCATGACATCTCATCAATCACTATGATAATGATATAATATTATTAACTTTATTGACCTTGACCTCCAATGTAAAAATGAAAAATTTTGAAAATAAATCTGCAAGAAACAGTCGTACAATGACTTGTACAAGGAGAACTTGATTATGACAGCATATTAGGGCATATTAAGTTTGAATAAAAATAAAGATACAAACCCGGCGGGGGAGGTTATATTTCGCGAAAAAAATTGCAAATTTACTAGATTAAAGTGGCAAATCTACAAGAAAAAATGTTGCAGATTTAAGAGATTTAAAGTGGCAAATTTGCGCGAAAAAGTGGAAAAAAACAACTTTTTTCTCCCTGATTCACAACTTTAAATCTCTGAAATCTGCACATTTTTTTCTCGTTGATTTGCCACTTTAATCTCATACTTTTTTTTCAAAATATGACCCCCCTCCCCCTGGGTCCGTATGTTGTTGTTTTTACACAGTCCACATTCTGGCTGTATGTGATATCCTCCAATATTCTCTAGGGTTGACATTTGGAATTTGCAAGTATTTTAATGAATGCCCTGTTAAGGGTTAAAGAAGAAAAGAAGAAGAGTTTTTATTTATTTTTTAATATAAGTTGACCATGACTTAACTGAGGTACTGTTGGAAGAGGCGGGTCTTCAGCCTGCGGGGGAAGATGTCTAGGCTGTCTGAGGTCCTGATGTCGGTGTGGAGCTCCTTCCACCATTTGGGTTCCAGGACAGAGAAAAGACTGGAGGTGGTTTTTAGGCGAGTTGACCCACGCAGGGTGGGAGTCGCAGCTGTTTGGCTGATGCAGAGCGGAGAGGACAGGCAGGGGTGTAGAGTTTGACCAGATCTTGGATGTAAGTAGGACCTGAACCATTAGCAATGAAGCATGCCAGAGCTAGAGTCTTGAAGCGTATCAGCCACTGGTAACCAGTGGAGGGAGGGAGGAGGGGTGTTGTGTGTGAAAGTTTGGGAAGATTGAAGACTGGACCTGTGCTGCCTTCTGGGTGAGAAACGGGCGGATTCCTCTGATGTTATGCAGCAAGAATCTGCAGGATATGGTGGTAGCATTAATGTTTGTGATGAGGGACAGCTGATTGTCGAGAGACACACCAAGGTTTTTAGTGGCCTTGGTGGAGACAACCACTGTGTTCTGGACAGTGATTTGGAGGTCAGTGGTGGGATATATTGCTCATGATATTATTATTCAAACACGCCCAAAAAGCTTGAAAGCTGAGTGCAATGTGACTCCTTTTTACATGAGTAATTGATTGTAATTATCCAAGTGGCAGAGTATAAATGCGCTACAGTTGTAAGTGTGTGCTGTGAGGGCTGAAGCGCTGGATAACTCCGAGCCTGACGTGTACCTGGGCTGGGCTTTTGCTGTTTTTGCTTTTTATAAACCAGGCTCGGCTCATTAAACCACAAAGATACAGTAAGCGTGTCTTCAGAGTATAGGTATAATATAGTAAGATATATAATAAAAGAGACACAAGCCACACACTGCAAAAAAGGTGTGTCTAAAAACCAGATAAAAACACTAAATCTGAGGGAAATGATCTTGCTGCATGGACAGATAATTTCACTTGACAAGATTTCTGAGATTAAGGTAATTAAATCTGGAAATAAGCATGTTGAACACTTAAAATAAGAAATTACCTCTTAAAACAAGATAAATTATCAAACACTTCTAAATCTAAAGATTTTTTTTATCTTGGTAAGAAACAAATAATCTGCAGTGCACTCTGCTCGGGCCAGTTCATCGCTGCTGGCAGCTTTAATTTATCTTGTTTTAAGAGTTATTTCTTATTTTAAGTGTTCATCATGCTTATTTCTAGATTTAACAATCTTAATTTAAGAAATCTTGTCGAGTTGTATTTTTATGTTTTATTTTATTGTTGTACAATGAAAATGGAAAATAAATAATGTTAATCACAAAAAAGAAAGCTTGTCAGACCAGCCAATCAGTTATCATAATCATATCACACACACACACACACACACACACACACACACACACACTGACAGAGCCAGACATGTATTTGTTTATTAACCTTAATAATTTCTCATGTATTTTACAAAATGACATATGGGGAGCTGAGAGGAGCGTCCTGTCACTAAATCCCTAAATAAATGAGTGTGAGTCGACCTTCTGTTTGTCCTTATAACTGCGCTTCATTTACCACCAGCTCTGTGAACATGCTCATAACTTCACTGTAACTGCGTGTGGCTGTTATTGCTGGTGTTTGTTAACTGGCCTTTTTTTCCGTCAGGCTCATTTGTATAAAAAGGGGATTTTGCACCAAATGTATGCATATTACCTAATATTAATATGTGCAAATAGAACCAGAGTTCCGAACCACTCCACTTCTGGTATGTGATGAATACGTTAAAAAAATTAAACAGTGTTAGGAAATACAATCAGGGAGAATAGGGCTGAACAAGATGAACATTTGTTTAATTGGAAAATGGAAATGAATCATTTTTTTGCTTTTGTTTGAACCAGACCTAGCCAATTTGAAAAGTGTTTATCTATTTAACAATAAACAGCTTTACACGTTCAGAGTGTAGGAGTCAGTGGCATCCAGTGGTGACGATACCTGTGTAAAGCCTGCAAACATAATAATGCCCACAAACGTAATAACCACAAACATTATAAATATCTACAGCTTTTAATTCAGTAATCACACAAACGTAATACATTTTCCACAAACGTAACAGCCACTGCCTACTATAAACGTAACACGTGATTTCCCACAAATGTAATAACAATTAGGTTTGCAGGGACTAATTATGTTTGTAGGAAAGTGGAAATCTTCAACTTTCAATATTGTAATAGGTTCCTACAATGTTCCTACACTTGAATGTTTGAGTTTCTAAGTCTGAGTCTGAGTTTTTCTTGATTCTGGATTTTAATAGGGGGAAAGGATTTTAACAAGATAATTTACCTTTTTGGATGTGAACATTATATAGGCTATTATTCAAAGAAAGGTATTTTATATAAGCTATACCTTGACACATGGCTAGAAGGAGTCTTTAATGATTGAATTGTGTTATTGTGTTATTATTGTGTTATACATCACAAAATTATAATTTTGAAGAGTTGCAGGACAAATTATATATCAAAACGTGCGGTTTGATCGGGATCGGTGTGCTATTTCTTTTCTCTACAGAATACGAATTTTTCGCGACGTAAGTCGTGAAAAACTGCCCAAAATTTTGCATTGAAATGAATGGGACGGCCGACAAAAAATGAGCGAAAAAGAACAATAATTGCATTATTATTATTATAAATAAGTAGATTTTTAATCTACTTCTCTGGCATAATTTCACCTAGAGACTCCATTTAAACTTTAAACAGTAGACACAAGTCTTGTGTATAGGTGTATTAATCCATGTTTTGATAGGTCATATAGTTTTTTATCAATCCCTGTTCAATGACCATGATCATTTTTGGAGAAATTCTGAGATTATAATGGGTATTGCACGGAATGTTTGTGTCACAGTGTGTGACATCATCGCCAGAGTGTAGAGGGAGAGAAGAAATTGTCAAAAAAATAATTTGAAAACTGCGCTCCAGGCCACAAATTTCACTCTACAGAAATAATTTATACATAGAAACGTAGGAAAATTTGCCTTCTCACTCACAATCCTCTGGTAAAGCTGTCAGAGTTATAGTTTGGGCGTACGACGCACAGATGCAGCACCAACACCACCAACAGCCTCATTGGCTCCCATATTAAAAACGCAGGGAGATTTCGGAAAAAGGGAAGATGGAACAGTTTTTTTAGATCGCTCTAACAAAGCTATTTTTTCATTTTTCTTTAAAAAAATCACATGTCGACGTTCAGGAAGAACTCAGGACGCTCAAAGTGAAGTCGGATCAATGATAGGTATTATGGTTTTGCCAAAAATGCTTTCACACCGGCAGTAGCCCCCGTGGCCCTTTCAAAATTTCCCCAGAGGAAATTTTCTAGTTTCAGATTATTATACACTAGGGGTGTGACGATACTCTCAGCTCACGAGACGAGATTTCAAGAAAACTACAATGACACAATATCTGACTGGACCAACAGACTTTTATTTAACCGAGTTGCACATGTATTTTGAAATGTTTTATTATAACTCTTTACATGCATGATGTAAGCATGAGCTTTCAATAAACTGCTTCTTCCACAAATTGAAACTAAAACTAAAATTTATAAAAGTTAAATTAAAATGAGTAAAATTAAATATTTCTTTCTTTTTTTCAAGTGAAAACAATATAAGCATGTTTCCTTCAGGGGGAGAGTGGCCGCTGGGAAAGTCTCAGGCCACGCCCTCTCAAATGTCCACTCACTCTGTGTGTCTCCATTACAAAAAGGCTCCAGAGGGATTTAGAGACTCCGGAGGTGACGTATGGTTTTCAATCGTCACATAATCGCTTATCGAAAGTTTCGACCGTGATCACATAAGCGACGGATTTAACACGGGAGAAGCAACTGTGGCCGCCATCGCTAACTGTGCATAACATCAGCAGCTGATCATAAACAAAGCAGCATGGCTGATTATGCACAGTGTCTCCACTGATCATAAACATAGTGATCTTGAATTAATCGGCATTAACAGACATTGATAAGTGAACACCTCCTGTAGCAGCAGCACATACACACTGTACTGCTGCAGAGCTAACTGTTAGCCTATAAGCAGGACTGTGCGACGTCATTCTGGCTGCTTGCTGCTTCCCCTCCTTTTCTTCTTTTCCTTTTACTGCCCCACAGGTCACCAATAGAATTTTTGGAGAGCTCACAAATCTCGTGAGACATGTTTTTAACACGACGAGAAATATCGTCGCGCTTAATCTCGCGAGATCTCGTCACACCCCTATTATGCACTAATGAAAGCATAACTATGAATCTCATATTACAGTTTTACCAATAGGTGCTCCTAAACCTTACACACTGCTCCTTAAATGTTGATCGTCTGTGTTACTTCAGTACTTCATGCTCTGACTCTGAGTGTTGTCTGAACTCAATCAGAGCCAAATGTGTATAACAAAGCTACTTAAGATGAGAGTGAAGCAAGTATTCTTGTCATTTTTGCACAGCTATTAACTGGGCATGTCCATTGTGCAGCAGCATCTCCTTGTTTAGGTTTTATATACAAAACCATGGTAATGCTGCTGAAGAGAACAATGGCATTGATTAAATGTGTTGTGCTGTATGCTTTCTTTTGCTCATTGGTATGCTAAAGGAGCACTTACTATATTAGCAACAGATTGCATTCCAACACTGGTAATTACTTTACTAACGTTGACATTTCCATGACAATGACAAAGAGACGTTTTATTGCCTCAGTTTTTTCTGCTCCTCTGCCTCAGACCTGTGGCGTGGGCGTGGACCACTCAAACTGCCTTCATGAGCAGCATGTGTGCATTGTGGAATCTCTTGGGTGTTTTAACCCTCTGGAGTCCACGAAAGCGCCAGAGCACGACTTCTTCATGACGTCACGATGTAGAAATGAAGCAGCATGGAGCCCTGCTGTCAGCTGAACTCTAAAGTTTTGGCTTTTCCAAAAGTTTCCATGTCCAATTTAGTGAGTCAACTCTTTTTCAGCAAAGGTAAAAAAAAATGTAAAAAAACACCTCGACCAAGTGTAACATGATTATACTTTTTTTTTGCAGAGATTTTTCAAATTTTGCAGTGTGCATTCAGCATTTTAATGCAATCTTTTGTGTTTACTGTTTTTTGTAATTTTTTATGTGTTTTTGTGTTTTGAGTGTGTTTTTGGTATTTTTTCACCTAAATCCAGGTATATACTTACTATGCATTACTGATGATGAGTCTATGGACATCACAAACCATGCAATGTTACTTGTTTTTGTTAGGCATGTGTTGGAGGCTGTTTTTACAGTTTTTTGTGGATTTGTAATCTGACTTGGTGGGCCTAGTGAAGAGAATAATTGAAAAGGCACCAAATGCCACATGTAACCATTGCTTTCTGCATTGAGAGGTGTTATAATAATAATACTAATAATACTACTACTACCACTAATAATAATAATAATATTACACCACAACTTGTCAACTTTTATCATACATAATCCAGTGTTTCTATTCGAAAGAGGATTCTGTTAGTGAACATGCAGGACAACCAAGTATGAACAATGCAGCTTTTACAGGGTGCAAAGAGAAAATAGCTTCAAGTCGATGATCAGTAGCAGCATTTACATTTCCGGCCAACACTACAACACGTCTATTTCTCCTCTTTTTTAAGGTCTGAACGAAAACATATTAGCTGCAGGCCACATTTAGGGACTTCCAAGTTCAAATCATTCAGCTAAATCTAAATGCTGAGTGACAATTTTTTCTCCTGTGGTGGTATGTAGTTCTGAGAGAATGAAAAGCAATATAATGTCAGGATAGAGACGCATTCTATGTAAGGTAGAAAGAGCAGGCTGTGGCAGATTACAGGGTGTGCATGTACAGGTAGGCAAATGTCATTAAAAGTCTTGATCCACCCTGACACAAGAAAGTAATGGAAAGAATACAGAAATATTTACTGGGCCCAATAAATAGTGGCTCGTTGATCTAGGGGAATGATTCTCGCTTAGGGTGCGAGAGGTCCTGGGTTCAAATCCCAGATGAGCCCTTACCTTGAGACAAGAAAACCTCAAATATATTATATATATATATATATATATATATATATATATATATATATATTATAAAGTGAAATGAAACTTTAAAAAAAGATCAGTCACTTGTGCAGGTTGCAATGTCTTGTTAAGTTAGAAAATGATTGAATTGAAACTAAAAAAAGAGATCCGTTGTTTTGGGGCGGCTGTGGCCCAGTGGGTAGAGTGGTTGACAAAAATAAGCATATATCCCTTCATCTAAGATATTTAATCTTACTTAGATTTCTGCAGTGTGTGTTATTGCTTGCGTGACTCGATGATTCAAATATGAGGCCATACTGCTGAACCTGGTTCCATTGTTCTCTTGCTCAGCTCAACAACCGCACCAGTATCCCCCTGCTCCACAGGCCCCTGGTGCTCCACGTAATCCTGGCAGCACAGTTCACTGAGCTAACTGAGCAGCTTCAGTTAGCTATCAGGAAACAGAAAATGCTTGCTTACACATTTTAAGGGGCCAATGACATGTGTTTTCATTGTTATTTTGTTGTCTACCAGCCTAATTATTAAAGTGCAATGTCCCTTCTATTCAGTTCATATTCTATGGTCATTTAATTTAAGAAGAGTCAGTAACTCAGTGAAACACCTCTCACCAGCTCAAGCCAAACATCACATACACTGCAAAAAAGGTGTGTCTATAAACAAGATAAAAACAGTAAATCTGAGGGAAATGATCTTGCTGCATGGACAGATAATTTCACTTGACAAGGTTTCTTAAATTAAGATTATTAAATCTAGAAATAAGCATGTTGAATGCTTAAAATAAGAAATTAACTCTTAAAACAAGATAAATTATCTAACACTTCTAAATCTAAAGTATTTTTTTATCTTGCTAAGAAACAAATAATTGTCAGTGCACTCTGCTCGGGCCAGTTCGTCGCTGCTGGCAGCTTTAATTTATCTTGTTAAAGAGTTCATTTATTATTTTAAGCATACAACATGCTTATTTCTAGATTTAATAACCTTAATTTAAGAAATCTTGTCAAGTGAAATTATCTGTCCATGCAGGAAGATCATTTCCCTCAGATTTAGTGATTTTATCTATTTATGTTTTTAGACACCCAGTGTTCAAATCTTATGTCATTGATAAATTGAAAATATGCAGCCCAATTAGTTTTTTCTTTTCATGCACAAAGTCTGAAGACTGATCACATTCTGGAATACATCCAACCAACAACCACATGTATCTGACATTATTTGCTTGACCTCTCTACTTCCTCACTCTCTTTGTTTCAATTGAGTGTTCCTGCTATACAAAATATCCAAATTGTGAACTCTATGGAGCACCAGAGAGGTTTGAGTGGCATTATACTCTCCAAGTCATTGTCTGTTAATGATTTCAAAGATCCCATGAGTCGCTGCAGCTCTGTCATGTCAAGACTTTGGAGTTTTACATGGTTTGACAAGTGCCGTACTCCCACAGGGTGCAAGAGCGGAGACACAGCGAGGCAGCAGGAGAGGGAAGGGAAAGAATAAAGAATATAGAGCCAAAGTGAAAGAATTAAATGAAACCTGTTTTTTTGGCCTATCCTTGTGCAGATGTGCAGTTAGTTCACCTCTCAAAGTTTTGTCATAATGTGCCTATCACTCACAGTAACAGTGATTTTCAAAGACACATAGATTCCTTGGTTCCATTTCCCAGGTTTAGCTGCCTTGGATGTGAGTTGATCAGACTGACAGAGTTCCTGCGCCCCCAGAGATGCCAGGCTTTCCAAAGCTCCTTAGCTACCCCTCCCCTCCTACTCCACATTCCACTTGACAAACTCGAAGTGGCACCTTGGCCATGCAGCATTTTTATTGTTGCTATCCCCCAAAAGTACCTATCCTGCACTCACACAACCTGAAAGCTTGCTAAGAAATATGGTATTATTTTGAATTTGTAAAACAAAAAAAAAATGTTTTCTACTTTCTTCTTTTGGATTGTCCTTCTACCAGCTCAGAGTATTTAAACAGTGGGTCTGCTCATCAACATGTTTTCATGTTAACTCTCTCTCCTGGCCTTTAGGAAGGTTGGCACTGACCTTACACACTGTCCATGCATCTACACACTCAACACCAAGGCAGCAATGAAGCAAAGCTTTTTACAAAGGAATACCCCGGGAAGCTAGCCGGGGCTATGCGCTCCCTTGCCAAGAGCTAAAAACAACCTCCACTGCAAAGACCTGCAACTGAGGGAAACAATCATCTCTTGTTGGTTCGTAACTTCTATGTGATTGTTTTAGTTGTTATAACATTGTGTCGCCAATTCAAACATTGTACATATTTTATGTTTTTTTTCATACAGCTGTGGTGTGTGGTATAAACCATGCAGACCAGTGTCTGGTAACATTAGCTGAGTGTTGGAATTGAGCGAGATGTGCAATTAAAAATACTTTAAATGTGACAGCAATGCTGTTTTGTTGTCATCTTGGACTTTTCATACACAAAGTGGGTGGTGTTTTATTTTGTGTTCTGGTCTTGTTATTTCCTGTTTTATTTTGAAATAGTAACCCTCCTCTCGTTTCAGGTCACTTGCCCTTCCCCGTGTGTCATCTGTCTGATTGTCTCCCCTAATTACAGATTGTGTTCACCTGGTGCTCCCTACCCTCCATGTGTTCCAATAGTCTGTGTTTTCCCTTGTCTTGGTCCAGTGTGTTTGACCCCGTCACCATACCAGCCACTTATCTCCTTCTTGCCACAGCTTGTCTTGTTTTTGCCCTTTTGGATTCCTCGCAAGAGTGATTTTTCTTTGTAATTTATTAGTTAAGTGCAGTTCTTAGTTTCATAGCTTTTTGATTCAGACATTTTATTTTTACCTCCTTTTGGAGTGATTTTGTGTTCTTTATTATTTTTCCCCCTTTAGTCCCAATCCTGTTTTTTCAGTTTCCGGTTTTTGGTAGGTGGCGACTTTTCTTTGTTTAGTTTTTACTCAGAGTCAGGTGTTTCATAGCCCTTTTCTTTCACTCTGTGAGGATTTACCCTGCTGCATTCTTTGAATAAACAAACTTTTAAGTTCTCCTGCTCTGCATCTGCAACTGTAATAACACCTAGTCTCAAGGACAAACGGTTCATAAATTAGTAAAAGGGGGCATGGCTAATCAAAAGGGGCGGGGTATTCGATCAGCAGTTAAACAGGGACTCTATGCTGAGTGCACTGACACCTCATACAAGTGGTTAAAACATAAGGGGCGGGGCTTTATGAAATATTGTTATGTAGAACTGTTCAGTGATGAACCATTAAAACTTGTCATCATGCATGCCTCAAACTTGTCATGCATGATGACAAGTTTTGATTCTTCCTGTAAGTTTTCAAGTATGGGTTCTTGTGACTTTTTGTAGTGTCTTCCCATGATACACGTATGGAGCAAATTTTGTGTCTCTCCGACCTTCCTGTGCGGGGGGCTTAATTTTCTTGATTTTCCAGGGGTTGAGTCATTTTGCCACGCCAATTCCCGGGACCACTACAATACATACATTCCACCAGAGATTGACTTACATTCCAAATATAGTGAGTTTTGGAATGTGATAAAGCCCCCCAAAAGGCGATTTATTTTCCAGAAGAATAAGAATAATAGATGGACTAATTACAATAGGGTCCTCGCTCCTCAGTGCTCGGTCCCTAATAATAATAAAAATAATAATAATAATCACTGAATTAGCAAAACTAATATACTATAATTGAAATAAAACAAGTGTACTGATACTGCAGTGAGATATTAGATGACGAGCTGCAGACAACCAGGGGACTTATCCTCTTAAGAATTTCTAGGAAATTCAATATGTTTAGCCACTGTTATGCAGCCGAACTATTTTACAGCTGTTAAATTTCTGCTACAGACATCAGCACTTGGTGGGGGAGGTGGAGATGGGTTTGTAATCCCCTTCACCTCCTGGAATTGTTCCACTTTTTTCCCGTTGTTCCATTTTGCCTCCTTTGCTGCTCGTCTGACATTGGTTGGTTTCCCGCATGGCTCTGGTTTCTGAATGATTTAACTGTAATTTTAAGTGCAGTTGCTTTTGCTGTTTTACAAATCCAGCACAAACTCAGTTAATCCATTATCGTGATAGAAAGTGCAGTCTGCATTTGATTGATAATACAAGCCCAGATGAGGAGAGCAGGATAGTGTATTAATATTACTGTCACATCCAGTCCCTACCCACTACAAAGTACATGCCGCCTGCTTTATGTTGCCAGAGTCCTCTGTTCTGTCACATTAGTGAATAGGAAGAGTCACCTGGTCTTTATTGGTTTTAGCCAAGGGTCAGTGAATCAAAGAACACCACTGTTCCTGATATCCCATTGGAAATGTAAGGCTCAGGGGTTGTCCAGTACATTTTTCAACACCTGTAAACTGGCAAGCTGGATGCTTGGCAGAGAAGAGGCGTGTGGTTGTGATCACAGTTGGTGCTTTATTCCTCCACCCTTGCCTTGCTGCCTTCTCATAGAGGGAGGGGAGTCATGGTAGTCAGATCTTTTTGGCAGGGTACTCTGCAAAAAAGGTGTGTCTAAAAGTAAGATAAAAACACTAAATCTGAGGGAAATGATCTTGCTGCATGGACAGATAATTCCACTTTACAATATTTCTTAAATTAAGATTGTTAAATCTAGAAATAAGCATGTTGTATGCTTAAAATAAGGAATTAACTCTTAAAACAAGATAAATTAAAGCTGCAAGCAGCGATGAACTGGCCCGAGCAGACTGACTTGCAAATTATTTGTTTCTCACCAAGATTAAAAAAAATTGATTTAGAAGTGTTACATAATTTATCTTGTTTTAAGAGTACATTTATTATTTTAAGTGTTCAACATACTTATTTTTAGATTTAACATTCTTAATTCAAGAAATCTTGTCAAGTGAAATTATAGTGTTTTTATCTTGTTTTTAGACACACCTTTTTTGCAGTGTACAATCTTGTCTTCACAGAAAGTGATGTAGTCTTTAATGCAATGTGAGAGACCCCCCCAATATCATCTGCATAGTCCTGGCACAGTTCTTAGTCTGTCCTTAAAGCAGCCCTTGTGCTGGCACCTGTGGCTACAAGGTGTGTTAGACTGCAGCCTGACTTGCTCGGGGGGAAGCAGGGCTCTTCAGAATTTCACTTGCATTTCCCCTGAAAATGCTACACTGTAAAAAATGTCTGTAGATTTTACAGTGAAAAACTGCTAAACCATGACAGTAAAGGACCATAAAATGATAAATGGGCTAATTCAGTTTCAGTAACAATGAAACATCGTAGATGTATATATCAGCCAAAACACTATTTAAAAAAAATAAAAATACAAAAATATACTGTAATATATAAACAAACTTGAATATCATGAATAAAGATGAAAGTGGCAAAAGACAAAAACTCAAATTTCTGTGAAAAATAAATCAGATATTCTTTGAGATTAAAACCAGTAAATTTACGAGTAAAAAAAAAATATTTTCTGAGATTTTAGATGCAAATTTAAGTAAAAAGCAACTGATATTCTGAGATAAAGTTTTAAATGTGTAAGCCATCACTGTAATTTTTGCATTTATCTTTTGTAAAAAATGCTTTTTCTAACTGATAAATGTACTAAACACCATATCTCTAACAAAAATATACTGTAATATTTAATCGTAAAGTCTTTAATTTATGCAGCATTTATAAAGTATTTCAATTATATGGCAAAACAGCGTTTTTATTTATACAGTGAAAAATGGAATAAAATGGCAATCTTACTGTAATTATAAAAAAAGTTCTACCATATTTACCCAAAATTTTTTTACCGTAAAAAACAACTTTTTTTTTTTTTACAGGGTAAATAGTAATAACATTGAAAAGTAGAGTGTGTGAGTAAAAGCCATAGAACAGGTATTAACCTCATGGCAATTTTAATATTATTTTTGTGTGATCTATTGTCTACCAGTTTTGCCAAAAGCATTGAACAAGACATTAAGATAAGCCCTTAGACATTCCACAGCCCAGAATATTGATGTTCAGATGTTGGATATGACTTTAGATGTGAAAATGAGTGCGAGAGATTCATTCCATCTACAGTGGTCATGAAAACATATTTCACATACCTTCTCTGTAGACAGGCTTTTTTGATTACAGATGAATAATGTACTAATCCTTTTCATCTAGACTGCAGCATTTGTCTATTATAGCTCTGTAATTTCATTGAACTATTATTTCAAGAAGGTGCTTTCATTTTCTTCTAATCAAATGTCTTCATTAGGAAGACCACAGGCCATAAACCAACAAGATCTCCAACCTGAATGACAGAGTAGACAGTTAGTCAATAGCACACATGTCATATGAGCGTTTGGCGGCTCATGCTACAGCAGAGCATTCTAAAAATAGCATTACTACCCATCATTATATACACATGTACGGTTCGCCCTACAGGCTGCAGTTTCTGTGTATTTAGGCTACAAAACCACTGACCTAGTTTCAAGGCAAAAATAACTTCATGATTAGGCGTTATAAAATACATTTTAGACAGTCAATAAATGTAGGCCCAGGTGAATGCCGGAAGTGAAGTAGTTACGAGGGTGATGTGAGCCACAGAAGTTACGTTTAAAAAAAACAACGTAATTCACAAACTGTGAGCCACAGAAGTTACGTTAAACAATGTAAATTATTATGTCAATGAAAAATGGGAATTGGAAGCAAATATTATAATAACAGATGGGAATTGGAAACAAATATTATAATAACAGATGAACAATGGGAAGAAACATTGGAAGCAGGACATAAGGTAACTAGTAGCCCAACATGGAAACATTGGAGGCAGGACATAAGGTAACGAGTAGCCCAACATGGAAACATTGGAAGCAGGACATAAGGTAGCTAGTAGCCCAACATTGAAACATTGGAGGCAGGACAAAGGTAACTAGTAGTCCAACATGGAAACATTGGAGGCATGACATAAGGTAGCTAGTAGCCCAACATGGAAACATTGGAGGCAGGACATAAGGTAACTAGTAGCCCAACATGGAAACATTGGAGGCAGGACATAAGGTAGCTAGTAGCCCAACATGGAAACATTGGAGGCAGGACATAAGGTAACTAGTAGCCCAACATGAAAACATTGGAGGCAGGACATAAGGTAGCTAGTAGCCCAACATGGAAACATTGGAGGCAGGACATAAGGTAACTAGTAGCCCAACATGAAAACATTGGAAGCAGGACATAAGGTAACTAGTAGCCCAACATGGAAACATTGGAAGCAGGACATAAGGTAACTAGTAGCCCTACATGGAGGGAGTTTGATTGGAATATCAAGAAGAGGTCCTTTATTACTCCATCTATCTCCTCAAGGTACAGTAATACTTCTGAGATGTGTTGGAGGGGTTGTGGGCTGCTGGTGGATTTTTTGGGATTGCCCAAAGATTTTAGAAAAATATTCAAAAGGAAATAAAACATGTTCTGGGCACATGTTTTAAGGCAAAAATAACTTCCTGATTAGGCGTTATAAAAGACATTTTAAACAGTAAATAAATGTAGTGAATAAATGTAATGAAGTGAAGTAGTTACAAGGGTGATGTGAGCCAAGTTACGTTAAAAAAAAAGTAATTCACAAACTGTGAGCCACGGAAGTTACGTTAAACAATGTAAATTATTATGTCAAGGAAAAATGGGAATTGGAAGCAAATATTATAATAACAGATGAACAATGGGAAGAAACATTAGAAGCAGGACATAAGGTAACTAGTAGCCCAACATGGAGGGAGTTTGATTGGAAGATGAAGATGAAGTACTATATGTAGTATATGACTCCATCTATCTCTTCAAGGTACAGTAATACTTCTGAGATGTGTTGGAGGGGTTGTGGGCTGGTGGGGGATTTTACTCATATATTTTGGGATTGCCCAAGGATTTTAGATTTTTCGAAAAATATTCAAAAGGAAATAAAACATTTTTTGGGGCATTGATTTTACTCTAGATCTAGCAGTGTACATATTGGGTATAGTCCCAGATAATGTTATAGATGGGAAATTGACTTCGATACTGAGAATTCTTCTTTTAATAGCGAAGAAAACTATTACAGCCTCTTGGTTAAAGCCACAACCCCCCAGTACAACATAATGGAGAGAAAGAGTAAAAAAGGTATTTATCATGGAGAAAATCACAGCAAGGTTACAGCTTAAATCAGACAGGTTTGAACTTTCTTTTTCCCCACTTTAGTTGTTCAGTAAGTGTTTGTAGTCATGGATACATGTTGCCCATATCACCTCCTTTTAAGAAGGAGGAAGAAATATTTGAAGATAGGATGTGAGGGCATGATTATATGTTAGAACTGAAACTGTAATAGCATCTCCTCATCATCTCATGAAGTAAAGAAGTAAGTTAGAAATAACCCAATGTAAATTATTTAGAAAGTAATTAATTTTGTTTTCAACACGGGACACAAGCCCAGTTCTCCTGGCTGTGATACCAGCCATTTCAACTCTGCATTGCAGTCAATCATTACTATGACGTAAATGTGAGTCCTATTTTTCTGCATGTACAAATGGCTTGTATGGATGTTTCTGAGTGGAGTCCAGTCCCCCCAGCTCTTGTGTGTCATGGATACAGTAGTGAGACAACAATCTATGAGAAATGCTCTCTGTTGCCCATTCTCATCTGACCTCATCACCCCTCTGCTCTCCAACCTCTTTACACAGACACATTTGAGGCAAGATACTGTCTTTATTTTTCTGATATTAGTGTATATTGAGTGTACGCTGCTCCAGTTTTCTCTAGCAGTTATCTGAGCTGACACTGGACCTTTCATAAGGTTACCACCCACTCAACCTAATAACTAGACCCTCAGCAATGCCATCATCAGTTAGATAAGGCTATAATAGAGTCCACTCTCAGTCCAAGGGCAACTTTCACTCTCTCCCAGCCTGCCCTGTGGCTGTCTGCTACTCATCATGCTTATCAACTTAACTCGACGATATTTCTTGTAGCGAGATTTTTGAGTTATCCAAACTTCTATTTGTGACCTGTGGGGGCAGTAAAAGGAAAAGAAGAAGAGGAGGAGAAGGAGGGGAAGCAGCAAGCAGCAAGCAGGGGCCGGCGGCTCGTTAAGAAGAGTAAGAACGAATCGAAGCGGCACAGTCCTCCTGCAGCAGTCTCTCCCAGCTGCAGAGCCGGAGTCTGCAAATTGCTAATAGGCTAACAGTTAGCTCTATAGCAGTACAGTGTGTATGTGCTGCTGCTGCAGGAGGTGTTCACTTAGCAATCTCGATGTTTATGATCAGCGGAGACGCTGTGCATAATTAGCCATGCTGCTTTGTTTATGATCAGCTGCTGATGTTGTGCACAGTTAGTGACGGTGACCACAGTTGCTTCTCCGAGTTTAATCGATCACTTGTGTGATCACGGTCGAAACTGTCGATAAGCGATTACATGGCGATGGAAAACCATACGTCACCTCCAGAGTCTCTAAATCCCTCTGGGGCCTTTTTGTAATGGAGACACGCAGAGTGAGCGGACATTTGAGAGGGCGTGGCCTGAGACTTTCCCGGTGGCCACTCTTCCCCCTAACGAAAACACGGCTTATATTGTTTGCACTTGAAAAAAAGAAAGAAATATTTAATTTTATTCATTTTAATTTAATTTTTATAAATTTTAGTTTTAGTTTCAATTTGTGGAAGAAGAGGTTTATTAAAAGCTCATGCTTACATCATGTATGTAAACAGTTATAATAAAACATTTCAAAATGCATGTGCAACTCGGTTAAATAAAAGTCTGTTGGTCAAGTCAGATATTGTGTCATTGTCGTTTTCTTAAAATCTCGTCTTGTGAGCTGAGTTGTATTTTCATTCAAATATACAGTAACCCAGAATAGGCAAACCATGTTGTTATGTTATGTTATATGTTATGTTATGTTATGTTATGTTATGTTATGTTATGTTATGTCATGTTATGTTATGTTATGTTATGTTGTTGTTCTGTTGTCATGGCGACCACTGTAGTCCAGAGGAAGTCCGGTCAAAGTCGCTTATTCGTTATTAGTGTGTTTATTTGTTTGTGTTTACAGATACATGTGTTGCATCAAAACAAACCCCACAACAGCTGAAACAACATAATCTGATTTCAGTGTGTTATATAGTGTGTAGTTGGGGGGTGCAGCCTTGTCTCAGTAACTGTTAATAATAGGGGTTTGACGATATACTTAGAGTCCTGACTTGAGTCTTATCTTTTTCATCTAGGGCCATAATTTTACTGTACTTTATTGTTGTTGTTGTTGTTGTTGTTGTTGTTGTTGTTGTTGTTGCCTAATAATGAAGAAGCGGGAGGTGTATTTGATGTCCACCACGTGGCTGCTAGATACAGGACAATGGATATGGGGGACAGTGGCTGTTGACTTGGAGCCAAGCAGCAGTGAATAACCCCAGTGAGATTCAAATATGTTTTTTGTCTTTTTGTTTTATTTAGACTGGGGTTATATTTGATTGTCATATCTGGGAAGGTATCCTTGCCATGAAAAGCAGATGCTGAAGTGGGGAAGTGACATAAAACAAATGTTTTCTGTGTACTTGTGTCTGTGTTCATATATGCTTTGGTTTATTTGTGCTTCTGTGCTCTTGTATGATTTATTGTAATGCCATCAATCTGCCAGTGACTGCAGGTGAAATCTAAATCCAGCATTCACATGATGAACTCAAGTTATCATGTAACTTCTTCTGCCCAATAAAAGGCTACAAACATGATTCTACTTGAGAGTTACATAAAGAAAGCACTATTCTTCTTCTTGTGTCTTTTTTTCTCTCAAAAGCATGTGGCTACAGAACCTGGCAGCTAATTATATTCACATAATGTTCTAGCAGCTGACGAGCAGACACATCTAATGTGATAATGGTTGTCTGCATTAGCAAGGTAGAAGTGTAATGTTTGCAGTTTACTCATGGATCTTATTCCTGCCAATTTATTTAAATGGTGACAATGAATATAATCATTACAAGCATTACATTTTGGATCAGTATTGTGGATATTAGATTCAGTGCACTCGCTACATTAGATCTTTGTTAGTAATTTGGCCTTGAGTGTGCTAATTTATTTCAAAACATCTGTTCTGAATAAATGTTGATTGCTGTCTGATTTGCATCTGATGCCGTCTTTGTAAATTATTTCATTCTGCAAATAAAAATGTCTGCTGTGTGAATTAAGAATGGGCAAAGATTGGGAAAAAATTAATGTTGCCAGCCAATCAAATCAAGGAAGCCAATATCAATTCTTTAAAAAATGAAGGTAGCACTTTACAATAACCAACTAATTAATGTGTAGGGATGGTTTATCGACCAAATATTAACCATTTACAAAGTGCTATACATATGCAATCTTAAAATGTTTTCAACCTGTTTATTAAAGGTATATGAATCATTTCAAAATCCTTAACAGGTAACACATTACAATAACCCTCATTTATAAATGATAAACAGATAGTTTATTAATGTTTAATCATCATTTATAAACCGTTTATAGGCCATTTAGAATGGTAAATACATATTTTTATTAATGTTTAACTAACTAAATAATTTATAAATGGCAAATAAATGGTATATTAATGTTTTATAGTTACTTTATCATTAACAAACCAATAAATTATAATTAATAGTTTATTAATAATTTTAGTTGCACTCATTATAACATTTTTAACACCATATTAAGTATGTTAATGATTTTTGAATACATTTAAAGATTAAATATGTATAGCACTTTGTAAATGGTTAATAATTGGTCTATAAACCATCTATAAACATCACTTAGTTGGTTATTGTAAAGTGTTACCCATTAACATACTTAATATGGTGTTAAAACTGCTGTAATCAGTTCAACTAAAACTATTAGTAAACTATTAATTATAATCTAATTGTTTGTTAATGGTAAAGTAACTATAAACTTACATTAATATACCATCTATTTGTCATTTATAAATGATGTAATTAGATAAACATTAATAAATTATGTATTTACCATTTTAAATGGCCTATATAATGTTTATAAATAATGATTAAACATTAATAAACTATCTGTTTATCATTTATAAATGAGGGTTATTGTAACGTGTTACCAAATTTAAATCAACTCCTGTATATATTTTCTACTTGCTGGATCTGCTGGATCTTGTCGACATTCAATGAGATGTTGTAGAACAGGAGTCCCAAGAGACAGGCAGGTATTGAGCACCATTTTTCAGAGAGGGATGAATGTCACAGCCATAAATCAATTTTATTTACCCAGCCAGGTAGATTTGACTTTAAAGAAGCCAAGCGTGTCTGAAGCTATTCACAAAAAAAAACCTAAAAACTTCTGAAGCAAACTTTGTCAGGCCTTATCAGAAGGGACTCTATTAAAAAGCTCCTTGATGTACAGAGGTTGAAGTGGACAGGTTCAAACAAAATATGCAGAGAACATTTATTATGAGCTCCCATGGTAATTGCTTCTGCCCCCCCTCCATACCTAGTTTACTGTGTAGAAAAATAATTAGGCGAGATTAAACACACCACGCTCAGATGGCTTTGTGCCTCATGGGCATCAGATCACAGACAAATGCCAAGAATTAATGACAAGAACATCATGATGCCACTGCAGCACTCTGGGATGCAGACAATGGTCAGTTCAGGTGAGTTACTGACTAGCTATCTGCCGCTCAGGAAGACAGTTGATTTTATTCAGCAACCAGAAATGAATAAACAACAAAAGCACCGAACAAGTGTCCACTGGGAAGCATGAGGTGCACTACTATATTCAAGCGACATGGTGATGGGCTGCATGGTAATGGCAAGGAAACACATCATTATCTGGAGGTGAGGTACTTGGTTCCTGCACTCCATGCCTCCCTCCCCCTCCAGGAGTTCTTGTGTACAAGTTAAATGGCTGATTTACATTTATATTGCGAAAGAGAGGCATAGGGTAGTAATTGGTGTTGTGGAGCCTGATCCACACCCAAACACATGCTTCTCTGCACACACTCATGCACCGTGCATACTTATATCCACACACATTTGCAATCAAACAGAAACCGTTTGCATAATTGATCATCTGAAAGCCTTTATTATGAACACACGTGTGAACAGCTGTGTGTAAGAGTATGTTTGTGTGAGTCAAGCTCTGACTAAAGAGGTGAATAAAAACACATGCACACACTGCAAAAAAGGTGTGTCTAAAAACAAGATAAAAACACGAAATCTGAGGGAAATGATCTTGCTGCATGGACAGATAATTTCACTTGACAAGATTTCTTAAATTAAGATTAGGTTGCTTTTTCCTCATCTGGATACTCGGTGCCTTGCCATGTCTCTACACTGTCAATCAATATGTGCTGTGTGTGAGTCTGAGTGTGTGTTTGTGTGCGTGCATGACTAAATGCGTGTGTGTACATGTTTGTGTGTGTATACATACAGATGTGTATGTGGGGGAGGGAGGGGTGGGTTTTGTCATTTTTATCGTCTGTTTTTATTCTTATTTTTTATAAAGCACTTTGTGTTGCATTTTTATGTATGAAAAGAGCTATATAAATAAAGTTTGATTTGATTTGATTTGATATGATTTGATTATTAAATCTAGAAATAAGCATGTTGTACGCTTAAAAGAAGAAATTAACTCCTAAAACGAGAGAAATTAAAGCTGCAAGCAGCGATGAACTGGCCCGAGCAGACTGACCTGACAATTATTTGTTTCTTACCAAGATAAAAAAAAAAAATTCATAAGTGTTACATAATTTATCTTGTTTTAAGAGTTAATTTCTTATTTTAAGTGTTCAACATGCTTATTTCTAGATTTAACAATCTTAATTTAAGAAATCTCGTCAAGTGAAATTATCTGTCCGTGCAGCAAGATCATTTCCTCAGATTTAGTTATCTTGTTTTTAGACACACCTTTTTGCAGTGTACATATCTACATCAACAATGTAGAGAGCAAATTCTGGCCACACTGCCTCTCCATATCAAACCAGCAGCTCAGTTCTTTAAAATCTCTGCCATCCTGCAACACAGAACACATCAGCCTGCACACAACTTAACAGCTCTGTCAATATCTGAAGCCATGTGTTTCCCCCAGCCGTCAGCAGGCAGGGCCGCAAAACAGCAACAGCACAGAGAACGAGACCGATGTCTGTAATACTAGAGAACAATATGTTGATGTACTATTTACCCTCACACTGCCTGGCTGGGCTGCTGAATGATGAAATTATTGCAGAAAAACATAATAATAAACACAAGTGGACACACACGCTAACACGTGTGCTGTTAAACAATAATGCTCAACCAAACAACAACAAGCAACACCTCTCCTTCTATTGATTGCTTGGCAGCCTTCACGTGTCTCCCTTACTTTGCCTTTAGCTTCGGTTCAATTTTCAGTGCAGTTTAGACTTCAACTGTGCATCACCAATCATCAACAGGAGGGTTTCTCAGGGGTCATCCCTATGTTCCCCGGGTCCTATGTTCCCCGGGTCCTATGTTCCCCGGGTCCAATGTTCCCCGCTGAGGGGTTAACATCTCCTGCTCTGACTGCAGCTGGGGACTGCTGCGGGAGGACTGTGCCGCTTGTGAGTGCTTTTGGACACATTAGAGGGCCAAGGCAGCACTCAGAAAAATTCGCTAGATTTGTTGCTAGTCTGTTTTTCGAAAAAGAGTCGCTAGGGGGGTCTGACATGTCGCTATATAATATAATATAGCGACAAAGTTGCTAAGTTGCAATACTGCTCCAGCTGCTGGACATATCGTGCTGATACACTGCCTCTGTTGGAAGAGCATTTAATTGTTCTGCCTGTCACTACACACCTGATGATTTCTCACAGCACACTTGTGTGCCCCGGAACAGTGGTTGGGAATCACTGCACTAGAATGCACTACATTTTTTTGTTTGGTTTTGTTTTTCTTGTGTAGTATTACAAAGGAAATTCAGCTACATTTGGTTGTGCAACCCTGTTTTATACAATGACAATAGATGAACATTGAAACCTAAACGATATATATCAGCTTGCAGATACTGAATTTAATCAAAAAACATAAAGTCAGAATCACAAGAAAACTCATGTTTTCTTTCAATCAAATTGCTGTGGAAGGATTCTACTCTCCAGCTTGTTTGGTGTCTATGTTTAACTTGACAATTAGTGGATCAATTACTCACTGCATGTTCCCTTAAATTATTGAAGAAAGATGTAATTTCTCATTTTAAAAGTTACGAAGTCTATTGTTAAAGCACTTATCAGAATGCCTTTATTATGGGTTTTTAGAAAAAATGTTTGTAAAAGTGTATAATGGACAGCTTGTGCTTTATCGGCCTCCAGTCATTATTGGACCTGCGAAGATGCTGACTCTCTCAGCAGCTATGTACCATAAGGCTTGATGTTAGTGTCAGTCATTTAAGATTCAAGATTTAATACTTTAATTGCCATACAACAGAAGTTGTTAGGGATTTGCTGCAGTGTGCTCTACAATGCAACAGACAAGACAAACACCACACAAAATAGGAAGCCACACACATAGATATAGACATAAGACATAGTGCATACATGATTCACTCATTCATTCATGGCTCGTCCCCACATAAGCAAGAGTCTAAAGTGGCAAGTGACTTTAGTGGAAGTTCACCCAAAGTGCAGGTTTTAAGTTCACTTCCAAAAGTGCAAATGTAACAGGAGGATGCTGATGTTAGAAATAAATAAATAAATAAAACATACTGTATATACATATACACATACATATACATATGTATACACATACATACATACATACAAATACAGTTTAAAAACGTTGATAAAAAAATAAAATAAAAAAAATAACAGAAACACACTATCCAAGACCTGTATTGGATTGATCTACTTCCATGGGGTATTGGTGCAAATATGGAGAGCTATTTAAAATAGCTTATACACTCAAGTGTTTGACCACAGAAATCAAGCCTCGGTGAACAGTAACCTATTGAAAAGTGTGTGTGAGAGATGGGGGGTCCTTAAAGATGGATAAGGCATAAAAAAGCAAAATCACGCTCCACTGCAAAAGTCAATATGGATTCAGCGTGTTGAGAAGATGAGGTTATGTGCTGGTCATGCCCCCAGAGTCTTCTTCAACCACGAGCCAGAGTAAAGCTTCAAGTTTTGTGTCATGGTGTGTTCACCTGACTGACAGCAATGTTGTGTGGAGGTCAAGTCCTGCATGAGTCCTAAATGAATCTGGCTGTTGAGTCACAACAACAACCACTTCAGACACTAACAGGAGGCACGTGCTGCTGAAGTTGAAGGGAAATTTCACACTCAGGTTGGTCTTCTGGCAGCTAACTCAGCACTGATTTCTCTTTGTAGAATCAAGTGAGAAGCTGATGAGCTTTTTTGTAGTGTGCTCTTAAAAAATTGGGTTTCCGGCAAGAATGCACAGTGCTGGAGCTGATACTATTCTAGCATGGCAAACAACGGCAGATAATAAGGAATTGCTGTAATCAATATTTTTTATTTACTCCAGTCGCTGCCTGGTCCCTTTTTTAAATTTTAAATTTTTTAAAAATTTAAAATTTTTACTTTTTTTTCTACTTATATAATTAATAATTATTAATATTTTTATTTTATTTTTAATTCGATTGCAATGTAACTTTTACTTTTATAGGACTGCTGTACTTGTTCTGTCTTTAAAAGCAATAAAAAAGTTGTTCACAAAAAAAAAAAATTTGGTTTCCATAACACTTTTTTCTCCTAACATAAATCAAATAAGAAAAAGGGGGGAGCAATATTAATCCCAATCCAATTATTTGTTAATTCATTTCTGAAACCAAAGATGGTAGTGGTGTTGTCTTTTTGGAAGATATTTGAACTAACAGCGTAGCCTTATATGTGCAGGTGATCTTAGCCTATTTTTAAAGCCAAGGTTGGACACAACTAGTAAGAATAGACAGAAGTTTCCTATCCATGTTTGGGTGAATAAAATATTGCAAGATTTCAGTTTAGTTAATGTATGGTGTGACTTGAATAGACTAGGCCTAGATTTCTCTTTTTACTCTGCACTTTAAAATGTTCATTCTACAATTGACTAGTTCATTATGTTTCATAATTTCCAGGGACTATAGAGTTGGTCAGAGGGACCTGTAAGACCACTCTGGATTGTACTTAAATTTACACCTGGATTCTGTTCTAAAGAAAACTTTATGGAGTTAAATAGAGACATGTTGAACAGTGCTACAGTTAAAGCATTGAAGGTTTATCTTGAGCAAAACAATAGCGGAGAAGCCTGTCCAGTCCTATTGTGGGATAAAGCCAAAGCTTTAGGGAAAACATTACTACTCAGACTGCTCACCTCAAACAGCTGAAGCTAAAAAAAAAAAAACTGTTTACATAGAAAAAAAACATAGTTCTACTTAAGATCCATCTGTACTGTTGCAAACAAGATCTGAAAAACAGGAAATTTGATTTTTTTTAAACCACCTCCATTGTGAATATTGTCAAAGGTACAATGGAGCAGCTCCAGAAGTGTCAAAATGTTAGCCTGGAGGCTCTGCAAGCAGCAAGCAGAACACACAATATACCATTTATAAAATAAGAGATCCTTTAACAGATAAAATAACAATTCAATCAGACGGTATTTGAAATGTGTTATAAATTGCTAGACACTAAACTAGAGCTAGTAAACAAATAATTAGATAGTTTTTAAATTCATTAGAATTTCCCTCTCCTGGCAAAGAGCACAATCATTTAATTTCTCAATTTTCAGCGAAGGAAATAGATGAAGCCATCTCCGCCCTGAACGCAGCTAAACCCAGCTACTGATGGAGGCACTCCCTCCATTACTTACAGCATAAAGGTAGGGGCTCTCCCCCATCCTGGGGGGTCAAGACAAGATGGACTGTGAAGCATATAGACTAATAAGTGCATAAAACACACATGATAAATTGTATGCATCAAGGTTATTATAGTTAACGAAAACTAACGAAATAACGAAAACTAGAATTGAAAAAACATTTTCGTTAACTGGAATAAAAATAAAAACGAGAGTTTTTTGAAAAACGATAACTAACTGTATTTTGTGGTTAGAAAACTAACTAAAATTATAGTGTAAATGTCCTTCGTCTTTGTCAGCTTTTTTTCATATGTAAACCTCTTTGGTTGACATGAAATCTATTTCATCTATCTGGTTTTATGACTTAATAAACTTATTGGCATAAAGGCAACATTTATTGTGACTTTTTTAAATCTGGCACCCAACAAATACCCCATTACAACAAACTAAAACTAATAAAACTAAGCATTTTCCAAAAAATAAAAACAAATTAAAACTAGCAAACTCACTCTAAAAACGAATTAAAACAAAAATTTACAACAAAATTAAAACTAAAACTAATGAAAAATCCAAACGGATTCTAAACATACAGAGAGCTCTCCATACCACTGGCCATATTAATAAAGGCTAAAATGTTCGGTCCTTCTCAGCCTATGCTGAATAAAACGACAAAAAAAAAATCAACAAATGATATAAAGCAACAATGGGGAAGTATGAAGATAGGTGATGTCTGGGAGCCAGAGCCCTGCAGGAGGGACTGGATGTCTGTACAAGTGGATCAGGCCCATCGTTACGGCTGGCTGCCATTCATCAGTTATTGTATTGTTTCTCTTTATTATTCTGCTGATTATGTAAATCCAGCTGTGGGATTCCCCGACGTTGATTGGCCCTCCTGGAGCTGTGAGACCGCCTACTTCCTGGTTGCTGCTCGTTTGTCTGTGATTGGTGCGGTGACCATATATGCTGCTTCTGCCCACATATTCAGCCTTTTTGGGAGAATATAAGACAAGAATTCTTGTCTTTAATATTGGTGCGCAAGGCCGCTTTAATGCACGGGCTTACCTGGGCTGAAGCCCAGGGGCCTCCCAAGTTAAGGGGCCTCCCATGTTCAGGTTCACGATGAGCTGAAAAGGTCACATTGTTTTGTAACTTGTCAGGTTTTCTGTCAATCACTCTAATCGCACGTTACGTCACGCAATGTAACGTAACGTGGCTGCTGATTGATATAAATTAGGAGTGACCCACGTGCCCCCATAGCCTATGGCGGGTGGGCTTACCTATCAGAATGTCTATAGTTAGTTCTGGGGCGTGTCCCTCTATGACTGTCAATCATAGATTGAATGGAAAAATTAAGTGGAAAATGTCGGGGAGAACGTTTGAGAGTGGTGCCCAGAAGAGGAAAAAACTGATCAAGAAGGAGTTGCGCGAGAAAGAAATACTAAAGAGCATCCCAAAGCTCACTGGATTTTTTAAACCAGCTTCTGCTGAACATGGACCCAGCACCGGAGGAAGGTCGCTGTCCCACACACCGCAGGGAGCGGAGGAAGACTCGCAGGCCGCGAAGAGCGCGAAGGAGAGAGCTCTCCATACCACTGGCCATATGGATGTAGCGGTAGAGGAGCAGGGGACCGCCCGCAGCAGTGGAGGGGAGGAGGAGGGGGGAGCACATGAGCCCCAGAGAGGGGCCAGGCTGCAAACCAGTCAGGGGGAGACCGAGACGAGTCAGATAAACAGTGACCCGGGCTGCTGGGGAAACAACAATGACCCAAAAGTGCGCGCTTTTTGGGCGAAAATGGGACCGGAGTCCTGTCAAAATAAAGACGTTATGTGTCAGCATCGGAACGCCAGTATAAACAGCTGAGGAGATCTCAAAAATGCATTTTAAGCGCAAGTTGAGTAACGGAGAGTGTTTGCCCAGAGAATGGCTCTGTTATTCACCATCAGCAGTTACTGTGTTTTAAACTAATGCATTTTGTGATGTAGATTACCTAGATATCACACTTTTTTAAAAATGAGACTCTATAAATCGAGGGGAAGGGGGACCTACAAATCTCTCCGGGGCCTAACATTAGGTTAAGGTGGCCCTGTTGGTGCGTCATTTCACTCATTATGCCTTGGAATTATTCCTGAAGGTTTATGTAAAAGTAATATTTCCCTGCTCAAGATCTTAATGCACTGCAAAAAAAGCTGTGTCTAAAAACAAGATAAAAACACTTAAGCTGTGGGAAATGATCTTGTTGCATGGACAGATAATTTCACTTTACAAGATTTAAGCATGTTGAATGCCTAAAATAAGAAATTAACTCTTAAAACAAGATAAATTATCTAACACTTCTCAATCTAAAGTTTTTTTTTTTATCTTGGTAAGAAACAAATAATCGTCAGTGCACTCTGCTCGGGCCAGTTTAATTTATCTTGTTTTAAGAGTTAATTTATTATTTTAAGCGTTCAACATGCTTATTTCTAGATTTAATAATCCTAATTTAAGAAATCTTGTCAAGTGAAATTATTTGTCCATGCAGCAAGATCATTTCCCTCAGATTTAGTGTTTTTAGACACACCTTTTTTTGTAGTGTGGCTGTCAGTTAAAAAACTATCACTAAATGTTGACTTCAGAGAAACCCTCCCACCGTGGACCTTGTCAACTATCTACACTTCATGGAAAAAATGACACACACCCTTGTTCATAAAGAAATGGAATTGTTACCTAGAGGAAATAGACACTGATCTTTTTTATTTATATTGTTTTTGTATGTAACAATAGGCAGTAATGCTTAGACCCCTGTGTGTCTCTGATCTAAGCTGACATAGCTCCAGCCCTCATGTTCTCTCTTACTTGGGATTTCCACCGGGCGCGTTACAGCAGCGGCACGGCTCCACCGTGGTTTTGCTGCATCTTCTGCCCGGCGCCAATTCACACCGGGCACGTTACAGCAGCTTAGCGAGCCGGTCGTATACACGCAAGATCACGCGAGATCACGCGATAATCCTGACCATACGGGAGACCACGAGATCCCGTGATAAACTCTAAACTCTATTTATACAGTCTATAGATAAACTGTGTGTATAAAGTAAACAACAACAACCAACAGCTTACTTTGCTTCTCTGACGTGAAAGATCTGTTGATCTGACCATCTATCCTTATAAAAACAATATGTTTTGTCATAAATGATTGTATGATGTTCCACTTCAACAATCAGTCTCTTGTCTTCCGTGTCGCCGATCCTCTGAGACCCTTTGATTGATTGATTGCTGATCTGGTGCCCCGGTCATAACATAATGTTGATGTGAAGTAGTTTTAGGCTGCATGAACTGCGTATTGTGTTTTATTTTGAAAGGCGGAAGTGTTTTACGTTGATTCTGAGTCGGACTTCCTGTCTGGTGTGATCTGCTCTGTTGAGATTTACGCAGTTTGGCAGCATCTCGCGGAGAAATAGAAGTCCTACCTAATGCTCGCGTAGAGACGCTACTGAGACGTTGTTGTAACATTCCGCAGCGCGCCCGGTGGAAATGCTCTCATTGATTAAAAATCTCTCTGCCACCAGACCAAGGCAGCGCCTTTTACACCTCTGACACACACTAGCATGCACATGTAAAACTTACTACGCCTAAAACTGAGTGCTGTCCACACTGAGACATCCATTTCCCAGTGTAAGTCACTGTGTCACTCTCCCAGGTTTTGTGCCTAATGATTGGTGTCAAGCCAGCCTAGGATGTCAACAACATGGGAGCAAGGCTACCATCTCTAGAAGGAGAGCCAGGAAAGGAGACAAAGAAGCCCAGCAGCCATTGTTCTCTTATATCATATTTTTAGTCCATGCATTTCCTCGTGCTCTGATTCCACCCGCAACACATATGATCATCACACTTGGTCATTTCTGTGAAAAGAGGAAGTCATAGGAGTTTGCATTTCTTGGCCTGGGCCAAGGGTCAGCAACCTTTGCTAACAGAAGAGCCCAAAAAGAGAAAACATGTTGGAATGGAGCTGCAAACCTTATTTTGAGCCTTATGATGAAGAAGAACACAGCCTAGCATGTCTAACATTACTGATGTGTCAGAATGCAGCAAGGACCCAAGTGCAAATTAAAGGCTAAAGAAAAATCGAAATAGTCTTGCTAGAGAAACTCAAAACTAGACTTGAAGTTGGCAAAATTTAGAGGTTAAGGGGCCAGACCGTAGACTTTGGTAAGCTATGATGCACATTTTAGTTAACTAAGATGTAATATATATATTAATGTTGTATATAAACTACACATTTTTAATGAAGGATACAAATTGCTTTGGGACTACAACAATGATGAATGAAAATTAAAGAAATATAATTTTTTTTAGGGCCGGGACTTGATTGAAAAATGTTTTCTAATTAATTAGAGGCTTTGTAATTAATTAATCGAAATTAATCACATTTTAATCGCATATTAATATTTGACCTGAGAACAGTGAGAAGTAATTTTTTTTCACATGGATTTTTAGTATACCATTGAATAATGACTGAATACATAAGCTTAAGCAACAAAAATATTGTTTATTTTTGTTCAAGTCCAACAGACCAGTGCAATTTTTGCCATTAAGTGTTGCAATATCATATTTAGAAATATAGTGTGTTTCAGAAATGCAGGTAGCCTCTTCCTAGCCCTCCTGTAAACTAGAATACTTTGGTTTTTTAAGTAAAACACAATCCACGCTAGCTACCACACTAGCCGCTAGCTGCTATATGTTTTGCATTGAGGTGATACTTGAGGCTGGATGTGCTGCGGTGATATGTGAATTCCTTGTTGCATAGCAACACAACCATGCTCTTATCGACACTTCCATCCGTTGTTTTTTTGTAACAAAATGTCCCATCATCCACGGAGCCAACCAAAGCGTCTCATTAGCTTCTTCCTTCATGTTCACTGTGGTTTGTTGTTGTCTGAACTCATGAACGCTAGTTGGTGCTCCAGTATAATCGGTCCGCCTGAAACTCATCCAGTGAGAAACGTTCCACGGTGCAATAATAAGTGCGATTAAAATTTTTCCATTTTTTTAACGCGTTCATTTTTGTGTATTTAATTAATCTTAATTAGCGCAAGTTCCGGCCCTAAAATATGTATGAACATTTTTTGTCACAGCCACAGGGAGCCACTGCAGACGGCCTGAAGGACTACATGAGGCTCCAGAGCCGCAGGTTGCCTACCCCTAATCTCCGTGTATACAGAGATTGTTTGCTTGCGATCTGCAAGATAACCAGTTTTGCTGAGCACAGGGATCTGGCACAGTGTTTGGGCTGTCGAAGGTGAAAAGTTTGTCCAAGTTGTGACAGCTGCAGCTCTGAAAATGCTTTGCTCCTGTGTGATCCAGACATTATCCCCAGTGTCCTGTGGTTTACAGCTCCAGAATCCCAGAGGACTGAGCAATACATAATGTCCAGCCTCTAATTAGATCATTTTCTCTATCTGAGGCTAGTTTACCTCTCCTGTGTATTCACTGCATATTAGCTGAAGCAGAAGAGACCTTGCTCTATTTTTTTTTAGCTAGAACCCTTTTTGTGTGCTGCACTGGGGAGCACACTACTATAAAGCATTGTTTCTGCAAATTAAGCAGTCATTTGGAAACTGTGGCAAATGCCCCCACTCAGACAAAAAGGCGGTAGGAGGGGGCTTGACTCAGTTTGCTCCAACACCAGCACACTCTCACTCTCATAAAACTAGGCAATAAAGCTGCTATCCTCTTGAGAGTTGATGTACAGTGCCTGAAAGTGAGCTACTGAGAGCCATATCAAAGGCTTTATTACCACTGTCAGATTCAAATTAGTAGTGGTGTGCCACAGCCTAATGTGTGTGTGTGTGTGTGTGTGTGTGTGTGTGTGTGCGTGCGCGCATGCATGTGCGTGTGTGTATATTCAGCCTGACTAGGCAGATATTTTAGCACTGGTCACACACGACTGGCTTTAAACACTCAACCTCAACATTAAGTTGAGCAATAACATTTGGAGATATCCATTTTGAGCCAGACTGGAGATAAGAGAGCAAGCTAAAACAAGGATTAAGTCGCACAACAGGTGGATTAGACATCACTGGGTGAGATGACATTGAGAAGAACAGCATGATGCTTTATTAACCCATAAGAAGCCATGGTGACACCTGTGTAACAAACACTTTAAATCTTCTACAATCTCCCATATTCAGCTTTATGCTTCACTTCAACTCATTAAATCCCTAAGAGACGTATACTCAACACCCTGGTGTGGTGGTCATGTGACTGTGACAAGAAGTGACTTCTCCAAAATATGTGTGTGACTGGAAACAGAAATGTGAAAAAGTAGCTAATTTCAAAAAGCTTATTTTTTGTTCCGAGGCTAAGTTTAAACCCATTTAACAATTCTAATCCGTTAATAGGGTGTCCAGTATTGCATTTAACTTGTTCTGATCATATTTCATTGGACCATTTCATTTCATTGGTTATATTTTATTAATATATGTTATGGAGATGCAAACAAAAAGGCAAATGGTTATTTGTTTTTATTTATTATTGATTTATTCTTATTTTGTTACTTAAAAACAAATCTGAAAAATAATTAATTGTTAAACAGCAATATTAATGTCACAATTTTGATATATGTTGTGGAGATGCAGGGGCAAAGAAAAAAGAGGCAAATTTGTGTTTCTGTAAGCAGAAAATGTGTATCATAAATATCATAAACATAAATACCATAAACGCCCATTTTATTGTATATGTCACATCTCAGATCTTTGACATTTAGGGGTTGTATTTTTTTAAAAACATCATAAATGTGTTCTATGTGGTCCACTTGGTCTGTGGTATATCTCCCATAATTTTCCTTTAAGGATTACTGAAGCATAATAAAAATGTCTCACCTGTTACAGTGTTCCTGGAGCCATACTATTGCTGACGTAACTCTGGTTGAATTTTTTTTAATTTGGGGTGAGATTTGGGGTTTGAGGCGAACGTTTACAGAGAGTAAAAATAATAACAAAAATAATGAAAATGAATTAGCATTTTACATAAACAAGTTTCTATTGCAATAATCACCTTAATTTCATTATATAATATAATATAAATTTAATTTCTGCCGACTTTGCAGAGGCACAAATGAAACCAGTCATTTCCACTTCAGTGAATGGACTTAAACTGTGGCAAATGTTAAGTCAGCTTTTCAAATCAACACTTTTCGGCTCTCACTTGACTTACTCCTTTGTTTCACAATTCATTGCATCAGCAGCAAGTGCTGCGACGCAACAACAGAAAAGTCTGGTTGGACACAGACAACACAGACTCAGGCTCAGATATGACTATATAATGTTTTCATCTTCTGGGATTACATTCATGATCCCAACTGTTTGAAAAAACCTGTCCTGCAAGCTATGAGAGGAGCTGTGGTCATCGTGTGGGTCAATTCGGCTACCCAAACCTTTCCCCTCATCAGCCAGCGTAAGCTCGACTCGGATGAAAGCATTCCTGCCTGCTGAGCACAAACTGAGACATCACTTTCAGAAGGAGATATAGAATATTGCAAGACGTTTCAACTGGACACAAGCTGACAAAACCACCAGCAGCTTAGCTCATATATATATATATATATATATATATATATATATATAGAGAGAGAGAGAGAGAGAGAGAGAGAGAGATATTCAGTGGTGTGTAAAGCATTACTACAGACCAGCTTCAAACTGCATTAAAACTTGCAGACAGTGACAGGGGAAAAGAAAAATCCTTGTTCACTCACCCGTGCTGGCAAAGCAGTGGAGAAGCAGCAGCAGCCAGGAAATCATTGTAACCGACGAGTATACAGATGTCTTCTTGTTGCCAGATGCTGACACTCAGGCAGAATTAACAGTTATAATACAAAGAGTTGACACACTGTAGCTTCCCCCTCCGCGTCTTCTTGTTTCTCCTTTCCTCCTTGCTGTTCACACTGTGTGCATCAGGCTTGCTTTACTACACTGGGTCCCATGCTTACTCGCTCTTGCTCATTTGTTCACTGGCTCCCTCTCCCCTCTCTCCTCCCTGCATCTCTCTCTCTCTCTATGGTACAGCCAGTGAGGAAAGTGCCTAAGAGGCTGGCTCCTCCCTCTCTCAGCCTGCTCATCTGCCTCTCTGCCATTTAGACTGTCTAGACTCGAGACCGAGGCAAAAAATATTCTGGATGATCTGCATCTGCTTAATGGGACTGTAAAATAATAGCACTTTGTACAAATGGACCATAAAATATTTATTGACATTGAGAATGGAAATGCTGTGAAGACAGAGGGAAATGCAGTGCATAAAGACATAAAAGAGAGCCTGAAGCATGAAGCTTTCATTAGTGATTATTGGTGTTTTTTTCCAGCATTCTGGTGATTTTTTTCTTTCACTCATCTGTGCTTTTTCTGCATCATTTTATGGTGGAAATGTCATGGTACTTCTTACTTCAACCGTGCAAAGCTGATTCTTAATTTCGTTTGATGATTGAGATTGCATAATACTATCACCTACTTCATTAGAGGCCTTGTTGCAGGTTAATTTCAGTGGCAGTGAGACACATTATTGGTGAGCCCAATTAATCTAACTTAAACTGTATTAATCACAATAAAACAGGTGAGCAGGGACCACCACACTGCAAAAAAGGTGTGTCTAAAAAACAGATAAAAACACTAAATCTGAGGGAAATGATCTTGCTGCATGGACAGATAATTTCACTTGACAAGATTTCTTGAATTAAGATTGTTAAATCTAGAAATAAGCTTGTTGAATGCTTAAAACAAGATAAATTATCTAACACTTCTAAATCTAAAGTTTTTTTTTTATCTTGGTAAGAAACAAATAATTGTCAGTGCACTCTGCTCAGGCCAGTTCATCGCTGCTTGAAGCTTTAATTTATCTTGTTTTAAGAGTTTATTTCTTAAGTGTTCAACATGCTTATTTCTAGATTTTATAATCTTAATTTAAGAAATCTTGTCAAGTGAAATTATCTGTCCATGCAGCAAGATCATTTCCCTCAGATTTAATGTTTTTATCTGTTGGGGTTCACCATGGGCTTACAAACAAAGGCCAGGCCTACATGGAAGTTTTGAGACCTGACTTTTGCCTAAAACAAAGCCTGACCCCCGCCCTTTTTAACAAAGGAAGACCACGAAGGCCGGACCCCCCGTTGTCTTCCATGTGGGTCCCGTGCTGAGACCATATCGGTCACCTGAGCACAGGGATTCTAGCTCAGGCCCCATTGGTCCAGACCAGAGCGATCCGGTGATGTCACTGTGTCTTTAAAAGGAACAGTGGCACAGAATTCGTCCTCTTCAGTACGACCCCCAAGTTGTTTAAAGAAGATCCACGGCCGCCGACCATTTTAATAGATAACAGTTTTCTTAACTCGCGGGACAAGCCAAGTCTGTTACTATTACCTCAAATAGCTATTACTGCGTTATTAAACACAGTTGGATCCAAGTAACTTGTGGGAGTAAGTTACTTCTACCTGCAGAAGGAAGACAACGATCTCCGTTTCTTAATGAAGGAAGTGTTTGGATTTACTTTCCCTTCTCCCGACGTCTCCTGCTGTTTCCATCAGTTTTCATAACTGAACAGCGCTGTTATCTCCGCGGACGCGCGTATAACGGACCTGCCGGCAATCTCCACTTCAAATCCCTACAAGAGCGATTCAAGTAAGAGGCTCTCTTTGTCTGGGCAGACTATAGGTTTATTTAATTAGTAAACTATTTGTGCTGTTGGTGTATAAGTTATAAGGAATACGCCCGCCATTTTGGCTCTTGCCATCTTGCTCCTCCTCCTCTCTCTGACACACCCACACACACACACATACACAATCTGAGTGCTTGAAGCCTGGTTTTGCTGTTGTAACCATTTTTATAGATGTGATTCATAGTTTAGACTATAAATAAGTTAATTGATTTAAGTTTTATTGGTTTTAATCAATTCTGCTTCAGTAAAATAAACTTGTTTTTGGATTTAAAGAGCATTTGTTGGTGATTTTTTGCATGAGTGTTGTAATAACAGCTGGTTGTGAAGATGAGTGCTTGAATTTCACCTTTCAATGTTCCTATTATAATTATTAATATTTTAGAATATTGATATTTCTTTATAGTGAACACCCCTTTTATGAGACTATCTTTTACAGTTTGGTTATTGGTCCCTGAGGGTGGTGCCCCGATATTAATAACTAATTATTTATAATTGAATTAACATTAATAATTCTACAACTGTTATTATTAAATATTAATTTAAATATTTAATATTTGCCAATATCAAACTTGCTCCTGCCATTCCCAACATATCTTGTTTTTAGACACACCTTTTTTGCAGTGCAGTGATTGGCTTGTTAGCTGGGGCGCATCATCATAACACCCATCTTGGTCCCTGTCCCCTTGAAACCCTCTGGACCTCATCTTGAATTAAACTTGCACCTGATTAATAGCAGATGAGTTACGGGTGGTTGAACAATACATAATTAATGTGGAAAATATTAATTACATTCTCTAAAATGTGAACATACCATACCAGCAGAGCTGCTCAGACAGCTTCAGTTTTCATCAGGCAAATGGGTCCCCAGAGACGTTATGCAAATTTACACACAAGGAGTACTTAATTGATTATTCCAGAAGCTAAGAGTTCTGCTTAAGTTCTGTTTCATTCATTCATTCTCCTTAACCGCTTATTTGAACTTGGGTCGTGGTGGCTGGAGCCGATCCCAGCTGACATTGGCCGAAATGTGGGGTACACCCAGGACAGGATCTTTGAAGACTCTAAATTATTATTATTATTATTATTATTATTATTATTATTATTGTTGTTGTTAGAGATTAATAAAAAATAAGCAATAATCTGCATTATGAACTTAGTGCCTCGTAAAATTTTGCTTAGAAATGTATCTAGCAAAGCATAAAACAGGCACAGCACACAGAAATAAGGAGTATCAAAAGAAAGGATATACTGATAATGCTTTGCAGATAATCACATATTTGAGGGCAAGCAGATAAAAAACTGAAGCACTCTTTGTGCTCCAATTCAAGGCCACGGGCCCAGGTGGAGATAGGCACTGACGAACACTAGACAAGATAAAAAAATTTGCTGTTAGCTTTTTTCCTTCCACAGGGCAGTGACCAGAAGCTGAAGTACCAAGAGGCTTAGACTAGCCTGTGTGCTAAAGAAATGGGCAGGCCGAGTCTAAATCATGGTGCTGCCCCAACAGTTTTTGACCAATCAGATAGTCGCACATTCACATTATAAAACTCTGTGTAAAAGTAAGTAAGGTATCCATTTCTGGGAGGGGGTTACAGCTAACTGCTTAGCAGCCTGTGATTTCTGAACAGAGAAGGTCCATGTATATGCTCACTCTTTCATTATTGTCTTAAATAAATAGTCAAAAGGATTTTACTCTCCTCTCATCCGTTCTGCAAAAAATATTATTACTTTTATTGTCTATTCATGTCTGAAGCAGAACTCTTTAGTATCTTGAAGGTCTCCCTCCCTAAAACCCCAGTCAGTCCTGATTGGTCAGTGTTTCCAGTCATCTGCAACTGCTCTGCCAGACTTTTGCAGCGAGGGAGCTTCTGTAAAAGCATTTCGCTGCACTGAAAATTCCAACAGGGGGGCGCTGACGGCTGTTGCAGAAGCATTTTGGTCCTATCAGTCTCAATACAAACGGAGTAAACTTTTAACTTGACTTATTACTACTTCAGACATTTTTTTAAGGACAACACTATGGTCTCAATTGCGAATTAAAAAATCTTCAAGATGCTATGATAACTGTGTAAATAATGGTCCAATTTAGAAGAAAATAGATGATAAAGAATCGTATGATTTGGGGCGTAGCTACCTTTGATTGACAGGTCACTAACAAGGCTAGCCATCATCAGGAGAGAAGCATAACAATGCATATCCACAGCACTTTGTACTTTAAAATACCTGCAAACTTGTTTGTTGTTGTCCGTGCGTTTTCATTTTTCATTTAAAATTGTGTGGTTTGGCATTTGATTGTACTTATATATATATATATATATATATATACATATGTGTGTGTGTGTGTAGTAACGTAAGAAATGTACATTTTGTTTTTGCTTGCCAAAATTAACATCCCAGTTAATGCTACAGTTAATGTTATACTCACATTTACTTTGTATTCGGAGTGGTCACCATAAGTATCTATAAGCTGCATCAATTCTTTACAACATTTGGTTATCCTAACCGATCGAGGAACACATTTTCAGACAAAGGTTTTCAATCAGACATTACAGTCCCTTGGTATTGAGCATGTTGTCTCTAGTCCCAACCCGTTGTCATTCCCAAAGCGTAATATACCGACAATTTGTCACACCCCTAGACGTATCATACTGACGCAAAGGGTACCCTTCCACGTCTGTATGAAACGCTCTGGGTTCTCAATTGACTCCAATATAAACCCGCTCGCGGCGCTGAGAAACGCTTAGAGCAGAGGCTACAGCCGTCTATTCACTCCAATAATATCCCGACCACGGCCCTACATGATGCTGCGAGCGACAATCTGATTGGAGAACCGAGGACCCTGTGCACGGAAGTATTTTTCTCCCTATTTTAAGGATTTCTTTTAATGACATCGTCAACATTTCTCAACACAAACACATCAAAGTCTCACTGATAATTCAACAATAAAATAGCTTCATGTTGTGGCTCTCAGTATCATTTTTTTCTCCTTCGATTCTGAGAAATAAACTTTTATTCGTTTGTTTTACGGCACTTCGCTGGCAGACATTTCTCTCATTTTTAGTGAAAAAAAAATAAATATTTTGACTTTGTTTCTGCGTAAAAATGGATTTTGATTACATTTCTAGCGAGAAATGTATGTTTTATTTTCTTAATATTCACTCAGTGAATGTACATAATCAGTTTGTGGCGAAGATCTCGCCAGAAAAAGACGATCCGCTGTGTTTTATTTTTAAATCGGTTTTATTTTGTAATCTACCGTATGTGCTGAGCGATCCTACCGGATGTGGTCCGATCCTTCCAGATGGTACGATCTCATTGAATCGCGCTTCACTGTAAATGGCCCGGACTCTGCTCTCCTGTTTTAGTTAAAATATCTTCATTAAACAAACATTGTTGTCTTTTTTTAGCATAGATAATATACATACAGTATAATTATTTATTAGACAGTGTGTGATATTCGATATATTGGGTAGAAATAGGTTTTCACAACCCTAATACGGAAGAACTACAAAATGTTTTTTCTAATGTTGACATAAGTACTGAAGAGGGGTCTAGGGAGTTGTAGTTTTTTTAATAAAACAGGGTTTCTCCTAAAATTGGAAGTTGGAAATACTTAATTAGTGGCTTTCCAGGGGTTTGAGGGGATGTCGATCACATTTTTGGCATCAGAATTTAAATATTGTCTTATTCAATGGGGGATTTTTTATTTTTTCAGCATATCCTAAAGCCCCCCCACTCCCACTCCCACTCCTTAGTGACTATGCTCACATTATAGTCCATGTCAACACCTTTCTATAACAGTAGGTCTCATGTCTGTAATCCTTTTTGTCTCTTAGTTATAATCATTTAAATATGCCCCAGGGTTAAGGTTCAAAGGTCAATATCTAGACGGCTGTAGCCTCTGCTCTAAGTGTTTCTCAGCGCCGCGAGCGGGTTTATATTGGAGTCAATTGAGAACCCAGAGCGTTTCAAAGGGTACCCTTTGCGTCAGTATGATACGTCTAGGGGTGTGACAAATCGTCGGTATATTACGCTTTGGGAATGAGAACGGGTTGCTAGTCCATACCACCCTCAGTCACAAGGTACGCTGGAGCGGTGGCTTCAGACCCTCAAAGCAATGATGCAGAACAATTGTCTTGAAACAGGGAAAGCTTGGGATGATGGTCTGCCTTTCCTACTTTTTTCTGCCTGTAAAGCAAAGCAGGAGTCCCTTGGGTTCAGCCCAGCTGAACTGGTGTTTGGCCATAGTGTACGTGGGCCACTGAAAATGCTGAAAGAAAAAAAATTGTTACACAGCGCCGGGAGCGTCTACACCATGCTTGTTTTTTTGCCAAAGAGACCCTATCTTCCTCCCAGGGGCACATGAAGCGGCACTACAACAAGACAGCAGTCGCACATTCTTTTCAGTCTGGTGATAGAGTGTTAGTGTTGGTGCCTACACTTAGTCCAGTCCTTACTGCACAGTTTGCAGGCCCCTATATGGTGAAGAAGAACGTGAACAACACAGACTATATCATTCACACTCCTGACCGGAGACGCCAAACACGTCTGTGCCACATAAATATGCTTAAGCTGTTTCATTCCAGGGAAAGTGACCAGGATCCAAAGGAGAAGCAGAGAATCTTCCAGAAGCCCAAAAAGAGGATGTGCAGTGTCTACTTCAGTCCTACCCCACCCTTTTTGGAGATGTGCCACAATGTACCACTGTACTGGAGCATGATATTGATGTAGACCATGCTGCCCCTATTAAAGAACATGCTTTCAGGTGTCCATTACCAAAACGGCAGATGATAAAGAAAGAGGTGGAGTACTTTGTTGAACATGGCTTGGCTAAGCCCAGTCGTAACTCTTTGGAGTTCCCCCTGCCTGTTGGCACCCAAATCAGACGATACTTCTCGTTTTTGCACCGACTTTCGCAAAGTGAATGCAGTCACTGTGCCTGACTCATTTCCTTTGCCATGCATGGAGGACTGTGTAGACAATATAGGTTCAGCTACCTACATCACTAAGTTAGACTTGTTGAAAGGATACTGGAAGGTTCCCCTTACTTCTAGAGCTTCTGATATTTCTGCTTTTGTCACCCCTGACCATTTTCTTCAGTATACAGTAATGGCTTTTGGGATGCGCAACGCACCAGCCACCTTTCAACGGCTGATGCACTCCTTGTTGAGTGACATTTCTAATTGTAATGTCTACTTGAATGATGATGTTGTGTACTCCTCCAGCTGGTCTGATCATATTACCTCACTGAAAACTGTGTTTGCTCGTTTAGCTCAAGCATCTCTGACCTTGAACCTGGCAAAATGTGAGTTTGGAAAGGCTGTCATGACCTATTTGGGGAAGCAGCTTGGTCACGGGAAAGTGCGCCCCGTTACTGCAAAGGTAGATGCCATCCATCCATTCTCGTCCGCTTATCCGGGGCTGGGTCGCAGGGGCAGCAGGCTAAGCAGGGCATTCTAGGCGCCCCTCTCCCCAGCCACAACGTCCAGCTTCTCCTGGGGATACCCCGAGGCGTTCCCAGGCTAGACGAGAGATATAATCCCTCCACCATGTTCTGGGTCTTCCCCGGGGCCTCCTTCCAGTTGGATGTGCCCGGAACACCTCATCCTTACCAGATGCCCATACCACCTCAACAGGCTCCTTTCGACGCGAAGGAGCAGCGGCTCTACTCTGAGCTCCCTTTGGATGTCTGCACTCCTCACCCTATCTCTAAGGCTGAGTCCAGCCACCCTACGGAGGAAGCTCATTTCAGCGGCTTGTATCCGCGGTCTTGTTCCTTCGGTCACTACCCAAAGCTCATGACCATAGGTAAGGGTTGGAACATAGATAGACCGGTAAATCAAGAGCTTTGCCTTCAGGCTCAGCTCCTTCATAACCACGTTTGTCTGGTACAACGCCCGCAGCACTGCTAACACTGCACCAAACCGCCTGTCCATCTCATGCTCCGTTCTTCCTTCACTCCTGAACAAGACCCCGAGATACCTGAACTCCTTCACTTGAGGCAGTACCTCTCTCCCCACCCAGAGGGGGCAATCCACCGTTTTCCGGCAGAGAACCATGGCCTCAAACTTGGAGGTGCTGACTCTCATCCCAACTGCTTCGCATTCGGCTGCAAACCGCCCCTGTGAGTGCTGGAGGTCCCGGTCTGATGAAGTCAAAAGAACCACATCATCTGAAAAAAGCAAAACACCTTTGCACCCTCACATGCTGCAAATGCTTAGATATCATGATACCCTTTTTTTTAAAAGTCATCATTACACCCACTATCTTTAAGAATAGATAATTAAACTGTTCCCTCTACTCTTTTTTAATTGTGATAAGGTGTTTTGATATATCTGGGAAATTGCATTTCAGGGTACATTATGTGCCTTTGTACTAGCCTTAATACAGCCAGTCTTTCAACTTCCAACCAATCATAGCACTTAGGATGACAGATGGAAATTCCTCAGTCCGTGTGCCTAGTGTCATCTCTATGGTAGCCCTAACTGTGCATACATTAAACAAATAGACAACACAAAAATTCAGAATGACCTTTTATTTTTTATTTAAGATGGGTCATCTTCTTGGAGCTGGGGGAGGAACAGAGAATAACGATTAATACATTTGTGTTACAGTCAGCATACAGTGTGCATTGAATGCATAACTCACCTCCCGCTCAGGTTTTTTTATTTCAAGGTCCAATTTTCTTATCGTCCTCTTTTTTATTTCTGACTCTAGTGCAAGGTCTTCTGTCCTTCTTCTCTTGTACTGCATCTCTACTTGGGACAGTTGTATTTGGTACCAGAGGTGTTTTGCATACAGCTGCCTGATAGCTTGTGAGTTCTGTAAACACATGACAATTAGCACAGCGGGAATTTTGCACAATTGAGTGTCCTTCCATTAATACTTACTATGTTACCAGGCTGGCTTTCCGCCTGTACAGCATCTCCTGTCCTGTTACAGAATTAAGAGTATGATGACTCCTTACCATTGTAGACTGAATAGTACTTTCACAGGCTTGACATGATACCTCATGCCGTCTGGAATCCAGAGAGACGGTCTCCTCCTCCTCCTCCTCCTCCTCATCATCATCATCATCAGCTGCTGCTGCAGCACTGATGCCTTCACCCTATCACATTTAATGGGATTCATATTGAAGCTAGTAAACAAAACATGCCAGGCCTACAGTATGCATTTGATGGAGTACTCACTGGATCAGCATCATCTGGTGCTGGTGGCTCCAACAGTGACACAGTGGTGCCAGAAACTGCAAGGCAATAGGCAAACCAAAGTCAGACAGTCCAAATGGATTCAATATGAATGTGGTTGTGTCCCATGTAGAGATGGAATATACCTTGTATGAAGCAGGTGGCATCTTGGGAGGGACATGTGCTCGTCTCTGTCCCCCCAGGGATCCCCTCCAATACGGGCCTCTAAGGCCATGTCCTCTGCTGGGGTGAGGTCAGCTTTTGGGATCCCACCACCTGTGCCATGTTTGTAGTTTCTCTTTTTAACTGCTAATACAGTACAGACAATGTGTGAGCAGACACCTTCTGGGTACAATAATTGCTTGTGCATAGTTAAGTATTAGTCAGGGCCCTTACCTTTCTGCAGAATGTTCTTATATTTAGTTTTCACTTGCTGCCATGTCCATTTCGGCCCAGTCATGTTTAATCTACATCACTCACACACAATATAAGAAAAAATAAACTTTATTTATCCCAAAAGGAAATTCAATGAAGTCAGTGAGCAAGCGACCTTGAGTCCTTTGAAAGGCGCTATATAAATTAAAGGTAACCTATTATTAGCTCATCTATTCATCAAATAATTATACAGTCTGTTGGAGTTAAATTTAAACAATTTCACTCATATTTGCAGTCCATTTCAATTAAAAATTCAACTGACTCATTATCAGAGTACAACTGCGTTTTTTAAATTGTGAATTAAATATTTGGATTGTAATTGTGATGTTTCAGCGGAGCGGTGAGTGTGTAGTTGTGCACTACTTACGCATTCAGACGGTCAGCAATACTTTGCCACGCTTTCTCTCTTTGTTTAATTACTGTGGCGGTGTTTCCTTTCTTTTTAATAATTTCTTTGACCTCCTTGTACGCCGCCATCAGGATTTCTCCCTCCGACGGGGTAAAGTATGCCGCTCTGCTCGCCATGGTAATCAATGAATCTGTGATCGGTGGCGGGGTCTATTTGAGGGAGTCGCGAGCGCGCACTTATCCAGGATAGGTTTCACCTGGCTTGATGAATCCGTGTCTGCTCATCCTGGCTCGGTCTTTGTGCAACCAATTAAGCCTGAACACTCTTGTTTTGGATTCATTGAGCCCAGCGTCTTAATCCTACTTTTGTGCAACGGGCCCCCGCCCTCTCTCTTGCCACTAACCTGTTTTGGTTGACTGCATATAGTTTGTGTTGTAGCTTGATCTGTTTTTGTGTTACAGCTACATATAGAGTCAACCTGTTTGTTTCGTGTGTCTGGAAGCCTGGTAGAGGTTCTCTGCCATTTTTGTGAACCCATTTTCTCCTGTTTTTGCTTATTTAGGGAGCTTAGCATTGTATGTTTTGTTTGGTAGGGGGAAAATCGCCCATAGGTTTTCCAGGCATTTTTTTCCAGGCGCTTTAGGCCTTAATGGGTTAAACACTACAGTTTTATGCAAGTACATTTGTGAGAAATGACCTACAGAGAAAAGAAGAACCACGAAAAGAGGAGGAGGTGGAAGTATTCACAGCAGAATAAGGAATTGTCCAATTTAGACCACCTCTCCTTGCCTTCATCCTGTCAAATGTCAGTTTACTTCAGAACGGCACCGGGCGTGTATCACTGGTGCTGCATCTGTATGACTCATAGCTGGCATTGTGGTCTTGGTCTCTTCCCTCTGACTTGATGGGACTTGACATTCTGAAAAGAACATTAAAAAAATACACATTTTTAAAAAACAAACTATGATGTCTTAGTTATACCACAGAAACAGACAGCTAGAGATGTCCCAAACAAGACCCAAGAATTGGTATCAGGGCCAATCTAAGCATATTAATGGATTTTTATTGGCTAAAATTAAACAGATCATATTCCAATCCATCCTTTAGTCTTCTGTATTAAGTCCTACTCAGGCTGCTAGTGTTGGCACACTGCTCTCTTTTACCATTTTTTCCCACAAATTTGCAATTTTATAGCAATGACCAAGTATGTGTTCTCTCGGCGAACCCCGCATTCCTGCAGATCCAACCCTTGCTGCATTGCTGGTCTTTTGTTCTCCAAGCAAGGGCGTAGGTTTGATTTTGACATTGATGGGGACATAGCCAGCCTTTTTCTTTTGGACATAAATTCCAGTATACACCCCTATATACAATGCTGTCACACCTTCAAATCAAATCAAATCAACTTTATAGAGCCCTTTAAGACAGCGTTAGCTGATACAAAGTGCTGTACATGGCAGGACAGACCAACAATAAAAACAGAGAACAGGCAAAAACAACTAAAACCGAGCGAGTCTCATGTTGGGTAAAAACCAATAAATAAAAGTGGGTTTTAAAATTAATCTCAATTTTAAAATTAATCTTAATTTAAAAAATAATCTTAATTTTAATAAACCACAAAGAACAAATAAAAACAAATACAACAGAACAAAGGCTCATGTTGAGTTAAAAGCCAGTGAATAAAAATGGGTTTTAAGATTTCTTCAATCCAAATAGCCGACATCTAATGCCTTGCTCTTATATAAAAGAGCCAAAGAAATGGCGACGCCTCTCATTAACACCATTGAACTTCTGGCATATTTGTTTGATGTCAACATTATTAAACTTCTCTTGGTGGACATGGCAAACAGTAGCATGAGTTAACCTCATCTGTGTCATTGTGGTTCCGAGCGATGTTTTAAATCTCCTCAGAGTGCTCAAACTTCACTCCGCCTCTGATGATGATACAGGGATGACTAACGAAGGCCTCAGAGGGGTTTCTACTTGATCAAATATGCCCCTGACTTCAACTGGCTTCCTTATCATTAGATCAGCCACATCTGTGGTGGACTGAATTTTATATTTAGACCTGAAGATTGACAGCTGCATTTTAAGACTGTTTATGTTTAGCTCTGGATACTGACAAACAATTTCACTGACTTCCCCAGTGACCAGCGCATCCTCAAGTTCCTGTAAGATTCTCAGATCAGGCTGGTTAAATCTTGCCTCAAACTGGTTATCTACACAATCTTGCATTTTTGGAATATGCTGGCTTGCCCCTCTAGTATAGTGTTTTGGAGGAGGTCTTTGGTAGAGAACCTGAATTGGTTCAATCCCAAGAGATTCAACAATTTCCACTGCTTTATCAAAAAACACCACTTGTCTCACTCCTCTTACCCTGTACAGTGGATCTTACACAATCAATTGCACCTCATGCCTGTGATAGTTTCAATCCGTTTTTGAGTTGTTCAGACATTTGCCTTCACACCTGTGCTGGTTCCATTGTTCGTCTAAGCTAGTCAAAACATTCTCATACTCGGAGAGCATTGCTCTGATTGCTTTCCCTCTAACTGCCCAACGAGTTGGGCACAGTGGTCTTAGTGAAGCTGATGGTTCATCTCCTGAAGCTGCTGCTATTACTAAAAACATGGTTTGAATTTCCCTGAGAACTTGTTTAATGTCCCCAATTCCTGCACCCATTGCAAAGCATCACGTATTAGAGGACTAGATCCACATACAATGCCAGTGGTTGCTGCCTCATATTCGCTGCCCCGTCGTAGGTTTGACCACTTAAATAAGCAATGGGAGTGTTAAGCCTCAAGAACATCCCTAGCCACTCTAGATTGTCCAGTAGTACCTGGGACATCTTATAAGCCAACAAAAATCTGGTCAACATATCTGATACATACGAAGAGATGGACTCCTGCCTTACATCACAAATATCCTGAGTCCCATCTAAAATGATAGAGCACTGCATGACGGATAAAGCCTGAATTGACAATACCTTGCAATACCTCTGACAATGCTGTTACCTAACAACTTCTCATTTTGCACTTGTGGAGATGTATAGTCATGAGAGGGTGACAGCCAGTCAGAGAGGCGAATTTCTCGCTTGGCTTTCTGTTTGACATGTTGGTAAAAATGTACAGTTAGAGTACAGAATCTACAATGCTGTCTAGACAGTGCTTAGCATTTTCTTGCTGCTTTGCACTTGTGACTCCATTTGGGCTGCCTCTTACTGGGCTACTGACTGTGACTGCATGGTGGTAAGCTTTGCTATTCTGAAGGCATTCAAATGAATTTGTGTTCAATATCGAGAATGTCTCCAGTTCTACACTGTTCTTGATTGACTCCTCACCTCCTGTTGCTGTCTACACCTGGACCAATTTCCTTAAAAATAGACATTATACATTATATAATAAATGACACTCTAGGACTGCATATGAAAATATTCAGACAGGCAACATCACATTTATAAAGTTAATAATTACACATTTTACATTATGTGTAAAAACACATTTATATTTCAATTACATTACAGTGGTATAGCCTATGTTGGGGTTCTGTAACTCTACCTGGCCTCTCCCTGAATTAGGCAAGATTGTTGCAGCACCCTAATGAAATAACACATGATGCCAGCCTGACATTAACTTTGTATGATGCATTACCTACTGTACATAAGCAGTCAAGCATATGCAGTAAAACATTTAGTATAGCACCATGTCAAATTTACCTGTAGCCCTGAATCTTCCCTCTCTGAGCTAGGAACTGGCCAGGGTTCCTCTGCCACCTGATAAATAAAATATTGATACCATGAGCAGTGAGCACCATTCAAATCTCGAAGACCAGTAGTATTCACTAGGTCTATGCAGGAAATTTAGGATGTCCTAAATTAAATATATTGAACATGTGCACCTAAATCAGTCTCATAAAGTTACTTAACTATCAATTTGGAACACTAATAAATAATACATTTAATAATTATAATTAAATGACCATATTCATATTTAGTAGTGGTTGAAGGAATTTGGAATTATTTTCATAGAAGAGGTTAGCATACAACATTAAATGGACAGCATGTATCTTCCAATAGGGTAGTCAATGGAAATAAAGAAAGCAAAGCAAACAAGCACACAATCAATGAAGTATAGAGAGCTACAGAGTCTAATCTAAGATTATTTACAGTGAAAAGGAGCAAAAGAGAATTTTAAAGTATATTATATGTGGACTATTGCAGACAACCATTCACACAAGCCGCTTCTTATATGGCCCACTTTTATTGATAATCAGGGTTTGTGGATAGTGGATGTTTAGGGGGGGATCAGGTCAACAGTAAATGCCACATAAGGTGTATATCATCTAAAAACTGCGAACCTGAAGACCCATTTGACTCAGCACTGTGCATCAAGTTGTTCTGATTCCGGTCATTTGTTACACACATTTGGTTCTGAATTATGCAATTTCTTTCATATTGAGAATGGATGAAAATGATCAAAAACCCTCCAGAATATTACACCAATACACCAAAAATCTATGGAACAACACAGACAAATTCACTTTGGTCATTTCGGAGATATCTGTATATCGATTGGATGACGAGCGCTTCTGTTTTTCAAACTGCTGAGTAACCCCCCTTATTGTCAATATATCGAGGAAAGGTGCACATCCTCTGAATGCTCTAGGTCTCTAATTTGTGGTTGTAAAGTTTCATGAAGCTGTGAGGTTGAGACTCAAGAAGTGCCCTCACTTCAATGAACTGGCTACTATAGGGACTAACATCATCCCACACGGGCTCATTGAATCCACAAGAGCCTCAGCTTTCCAGTGATAACCCAGTTTATGTAATTCAAAGCCTGTTTCGGGACCTCAGTATGCAGAAATATTCAAATCCAGTAGGGGGGCATAGAATATTTAAATGCATGAGAAAAACAATGTGTTTTTTGTAAAAACTTAAAATGCATGTTATATAAGCATAAATTAGCCATGTATGTAAAGAGGAGACTTGTGGGAACACAGAGAGACCATTTATTAATTTAGATATCATGACCTGGGTGCAGTAATGTGTGGCCCACTGCTTCCAAGCAGTGAAACACATTCATCCAGTGAGTAGTATTTCTTTGTATTTTAGGGGTCACAGGTATGCCACAAATGTACATTTGAATATATGAAATGATGGAATGACAATTGTAGCAATGTCTACATTTCATATCCCCAAATTGGAGGTTCTCTTTGTTGCGCCTAAACAAAGACACACAATCCCCACCTCCACCATCGCCACGGCTCCAGGTGGATTTACCTGAGGTGTGAAAGCCTCATTGGCTGGTGGGACACAGGAACTGTTATTCCAGGAAGTACAAACCCCCCAGCTTCAGACACAAACAAGTACTAACGGCTGCGGCCGGCTGCAATACTAACGTGTGTAGCGGGAGGCCCATGACACGCACGTCACACGCCAAGCTCTGCCTAGAGTGCACTACGTCATCGTGGTTAGTTCAGGGACAGTCGGGATTTCGAAAACTCGGTAGAAACAGCTCCTGGATGGAGGATTTTTCCCTACTGCTGTACATTTACTAAACGACTATTTGACTGAAGATTGATCTAAAATTTTATTAAAACTTTAATGAACATAAAAACTGTCTTTGCAATGTCTTTTGCAGCGACATATTGTGTTTTTGCTATTAATAAATAGGTTTGTCATTGTTTATGTCATTAATGGAAACCTGAGAACAGCAAAATGCAGAGAAGTGAGTGATTATTTTATAGGCTACATAAATTATTATGTAGGCATCATCAATCAGCAAACTGTACAACAATCAAAGAAAGCATTATAGAATTTTCCTATCTTCCAATGATGTAGGTCTGCATCAGTCTAAAAAACATACCTTGGAAAACTTTTTTTAATCACTTCTCACCTATACAGCATCATGTCCTGTATTGATGTGTCATAGCCTTTGTTACTGTATGTGCCCCTTTGTGTGGAGTGTATTTTGGGACTTGTCCAGGTAATCAAGGGCAGTGATGTTCAGTTGACTGGTTAAGTAAATAAAAAAGTGCAACCCTTTTCATGGATTATCATAATGATAGATGATTGAAAAAAGCCAGTGATAGCAAATACTGCAAATAATTACCATCTATTATTTCGAACAATGAACACACTTCAGATCAAACTATGAAATCTTTTAGCAGTAGGTTAGGCAAAAAAAAAAAAAAAAATACACACATATATAATATGGGTGCAGCATTCATGCAGACCAAGCTACTTCCCTGTAAAAAAAAAAAAAAAAAAAAAAAAAAAAAGTACAATTATTATCTATCCTGCAGTGAAGAAAGGGCAGATGTCCACCACTGCCTTTTGTTCTTGATCCATAAAGATGTTATGAAGTGGATGCTCCTAGTGGTTGTTCTGAATGCCCTCTCACATCTTCAGTGTAAATTTCTCCACCACCAAGTAGTTTACCCAGCTGCCTTGCATCTACTGTTGTGAGTCTTGTTTATATCGAAATTAGGCCTTTACTAACTAACAAATTCATTTTCGGTTTACCATAGTAACCCACATACAGTACACTTGAAATTGGCCTTTCTACAAACACATAGATTTTCAAGTAAGCATGGTCTATTGTTTTCCGAAGAATAACATCAATTCCCGCCATTTTGATTAGCTTCTTTGTCTACCCTAACGGTCGGCCATTTTGTTACACAAACACATAATATTTTCTTCCACATTTCCACAGTAAATAGTCTATTAGGTTAGTTATTGTGTATTTTGTTTGTTTTACTTTGTTTTTAGAATAAATACCTTTTTGGACAATACCCGCTTTTTGCACTTGAATGAATGATATACAACCTGTTCTATGACAAGACCTCCAAATTCCTTCAACCACTACTAAATATTAATATGGTAATTTGATTATAATTATTAAGTTAATCATGGAATCATTGTTCCAAATTGAAAGTTGAATAACTTTGAGATGTGATTTTGCTATCTTTTGCTATCCCTTTCTAAGAAAACATAAAACTTTAATTTAAGTATTAATATTAATTGAGTCAATTTCTGATAGCAAAATTGGATATATATGGATGCTGAAATGGAGAAGATGCGTTCCATATACTTTAAACCCAATGAGGAACAGCTACTAGCTGAAGCTTGCGAAGAAACCCAAAGCATCTAATATGTATAAAAGGGAAGACAGCTGGTGTAATAAAAAAGCAAGATAAAACTTGACAGACAGCAGCACACTGACTGAATATGCAAGTGTAACTCCTTGCATAGTATAATGGTTAGGGTTTCACTTAAGAGCAATGGTAAGTAAACATATGTTTCGCCCACTTATGCATTCAGTGGTCCCACTATTGTCTGTAACACTTTGTCTCGTTCATTGCAGCTGCCATGTTTCCTTTTATTTATAGCAACACTGAAAAATTGGTCTCACGGAATAGGCCAATTTGAACAATGATTATTATTTATCTTCATTATGATTCTGCAAGGGCATATGTTTTTCAAGGTTAAGTGACTGAGATGAAAGCACATGAAAACACCAACAAGTTTACTGTTAGTTGCTGTAAGTGCCACAGGTATGCCACAAGTGTTAATTTGTATATATGAACTGAATTGAATGAAAAATGTGCCAGCATTCGTCATTTCAGCCCTCAAAATAGTGGCCCTTTCAAAATGGAGGGTCCCTTTGTTCTCCAAACAAAGAAAGATAACCCCTGCACCTGTGTCCCAGCTCCAGGTGTGGTGGCCACAGAACCTCTTTTTCTAGAAAACAAGACCCCAGCAAGGAAGACAAAAGTCTTCTCAACACTTTTCTTCATTGTCCTCCTCCAATCACCCTCAAGGGAGAACACATCTCCTTTTCTCCAGGGTCTGCATGGTGGCAGGCCTTCTCTCTTCCTCCAGAGGACGGGGCCTCCAGCGTACACAAAGGGCCCAGTTAACAGGCTGGGCCTGTGCTGAGATCACCTCTGCTCTCTGGGTTTCCTGCTTGTGACCTACGTGAGATATAGTCACAAAGAAATCTACACCAAGGTTTGGAGCTAACAAGACATCAAATTACCCAACAAGAAACATACAGAATTCTTGAAACTGGCCTTCTAGCAGATACATAGATTTAGAGTAAGCATGGTCCTTTTGTTCTCCCAAGACAAAGACTGTTCACCATTTTGATATTACCTGCTTCTTTGTATGCCCTAACCTAACTCTGGACAGCCATTTTGTCACACACATACACATACTCTCTCCCACATTTTCACTGTAAATAGTCTGTTGGATTAGATATTGTGTATTTTGTTGGCTTTACTTTGTTTTTAAAATAGATATATTTTTTGACTATACACACTGTCCCTTTTTAATGCTGCACATGAATGAGTGATACGCCAGCCTCTTCTATGAAAATAACTCCAAATTCCTTCAACCACTACTATATATGGATATGGTAATTTGATTATTATTATTAAATTAATTATTAATCAGTGTTTTAAACTGATAGTTTAAATAGTTTAAACTTTGAGTCTGATTTAGGTGAATTGGCTATCTTTTCTCTGTTTGCTCTGTGGTGTCCCATTTTGAGGTGACTTGAGTATATCAAGTATATCAATCGTCTATTTCTGTAAAATGTCTATTTTGGTCCTGATGTTATTTGTAATGGTGTACTTTGCTAATAAAGCAACTTTAGGGGGAAAAAATCCTCTTTTGACCCTATTGCGTCCTTCGGTGTCGTAAACTCTGAAGGCGAGCCTTCTGAATCAGGTATATATATTATATATATTAGGGCGTGTTATTTAAATGACGCTTGTTTCCAGCTGCCACATTTATCAACAGCTGGTCATCCTCACGCTGTGATAAGGGAGATACGATCGTTTGATTAATTTCTGTTGTAAAGGAAATATAGACTCAAATCTGTGCTCGTTTGATAAATGAGGCCTACTGTCTGTGAAGTTTTACTTTGAGTATCGCTATATAAATGTGATCAATTATTTTTATTATTATTTTATTATTATTAATGTGGGTGAGTTTGCAGTGCTAAACCACATTCTCATGGCACATTCACTTTTTATACATGTGGTGTGTGTGTGTGAGAAATAGCGTAAGCAATGTTTTTATGCATATGTAGCGTTGATACGTGAGGCCCATGGTCTATTCAGGGAGTTTTTCCTAAAGAAGTTAAGAGTTAATTTCAATACAAGCACCCAAGAAACAAGTGATCCCAGAAAAATTAATTTGAAAAAACAATACAATACACACAGACATGGAAGAGTACCATACATGATCCTTCTTTGTTGAAAATACAAAAATCACCTAATTGCCACATTATCAGTCAACAATCCCAACAATTCCAAAAATATATTCATCAAACTATAACAACGACATGAACAGCAGTTTTCTGTAGAAATGAATATCACATGAATCAATATAACAAAAATAATGGCCAAAATATTTAAATAATAGTATTTAACTGAATGTTAATATGTAGATGCAATGCCTGTTGATAAAAAATAAAAACGGCAAACTAAGTACAGGAGCTGGGAAATCAAATTGGATTGTGATCGGCGTGATTGCTGACTTGAACTGATACAGCACTCAGATTGCTGTTAGGCTGGTGTGGAGCAGGCTAGCTGCAGAGAATAAATCTCCATGGTAATTTATGCACCTCTGCTTTCATGAAACCGAGTCACAGCTGAAGTCAGCCAGGATAAGTGGAAAATCCCACTTTAATCCCCTATCCAGCGATTGTGAAACAGCCCTTTGCATTATTTTCACTTATCATGAGATCCTTGGGAAAAAACTACTATTCTATCTTAAAAAAAATTCAGTAACACATTTGTCAAATATTATAACATATTTATTAAATTCAAAAGAAAATAATTTATTTTCGTTGTCTAATATGGGTCATTATCTGATGTGACTCCAGGCCTTGCAAACACTTATGAATTCAAAGTCCCTAACACGATGGAATGCTACATATATGACATAATTAACAACATACTGGATATTTCCATTGTTAATACACAATCTTACATGCACACAAATGTTGTACTTTTCTATGATCTAGGGATCTAGGTGTTGATATTCTGGGCTGTCAACACTGGAGACAAGAAACATACATAGAGGTTATTCTCAATACAAGCACTGTAGAAAACAATGTTAAGGAAGTTCAAGCTGTGAATCACTATGGTAACAATCCACCAGTGAATACCCACAGCCATTCAGAAAGGCCCACATGTGGTCCGATATGAGTGAGCAGCAGGTCCAGCTGCATTTCCTGAATTTTCCTGATAACATGCAAACAATAGGGACAGTGTATACATCTGCCAACACATGGACAGAACAGCAATAAAGCAATACAACGGGCCTTTAAGCAAAAGAGAAAATGTAGCACAAGCTTTTAATCAACTGCCACTCTTTTGTTAAAATTTTCACCTGATGCACATTTAAAGAAGCTGTTGTTTGACTGTCATGTAGATTATCTATCTATGACTTGCAAAATCATTGCATAATTTGATTAATTTTAGCCCCTGTGAGCTTCCATGTAATGCACTGGAAAGAGCACCTCGTAAGAGTTGTGATGTGTAGTAATGAGTATGACCTGTGTGGGCGCTGTTAAATGGTTTACCTGCTGTATAACCTGTAACAAGGGAGACATGGCTAAAGTAAACAGTCAAGTCAAGACATGATCCTCTACATCTGAGTTCTTATGTACCCATTTTTGTTCCATAACAATATAGTATTACTGGGGATTTCCACCGGCCGCGGAACGGCTGCGCCGCGGATTTGCTCCGTCCTCCACTCGGCGTCAATTCACACCGGGCGCGTAACAGCAGCGTAGCGAGCCAGCCGTATACTTGCGAGATAACTAGAACACGCGATAATCCTGAATGTACCGGAGACTGCGAGATCCAATGATAAACTGTGTGTATAAAGTAAACAACAACAACAAACAGCTTACTTTGCTTCTACGATGTGGAAGATCTGTTGATCTGGCCATCTATCCTTATAAAAACAATGTGTTATGTCAAAAATTATTGTATGCTGTTCCACTTCAACAATCAGTATCTTTTCGTCCGTGTCTCCAATCCTCTGAGACCCTTTGATTGATTGATTGCTGATCTGGTGCCCCAGGTCATAACATAATGTTTATGTGAAGTACTTTTTAGGCTGCATGAACTGCGTTGTGTTTTATTTTGATAGGGGGCGGTAGTGTATTACATTGATTCTGAGTCCAATTTGTTGCAATTTGCTCTGTTGAGCTTGACGCAGTTTAGCAACGGCTCGCAGAGAAAATAGAGGTGCTAAAGATTGCTCGCGCAGCAGAGAGACGCGGCTGGGACGCTGTTGAGACGTTCCGCGGTGCGCCCGGTGGAAATGTCTCATTGATTAGAGTGGCAGCGATCAGCAACGGTGACCGCGGCACAGCCGTCACGCGCCCGGTGGAAATCAGGCTTTACATGGTGTCAGAAGTAAACAGTAACGCAACTAAAGCCACCAAACAGTTCATGTCTGAAGGGGAACCAAGGTTTACCTGGTGGCTAGCAGCTTCTCTGAAAAAAACAGAAAAGGTGAACTGCGCAACTTTTCTACATGTGGCTGGAGACAAATCTGTTAAGGTATTAATACCACGGATTTTGAGAGACAAGACATACTAACAGCAGGGCAAATGCTGCTAAATGTGCAACCTCAAATCAAAAAATGACAAACTCAGTTTATGTCTTACAACCAACTGCAAACAAAGGCAAATGATCGCTGATCTGACACAGAAAGCCATAGTGACTTGTTACACTGCAACCCTCCTGATTCTATCTACAGTATATGATGCTGTCGCGAAACCAGCAACATAAAGCAGCAGCGACAAAGCAAACAACATGTTATTACTTTTGATGAATGGGGCCAGTTCACTTCTTTCTCCATGATACTGAAGGGTGGAAAAGCGACTTCTCCAACAAAACTTCAATCGATTGAGAGCAACTCTCCAACAGCTACGGATAATAATTGCCTATCTAGCCATCACCCTCCTGCTTACAGGTGACATCCACCAAAATCCTGGGCCCAGTGTCCCACACTCCCCTGACGCTTTCGCCAGAGAAGGTAAAATCCATCCTAAAGGAAATTCCATTACTGAGGTACTCCAAGGGTGTGAGAATAATCCACTGTCTTAAGTGATGACTGTTAAACCAGCAAATGCGACCCTATCGCTTTCAGTTGTTCCCAAATTGCGATATTTGTATACAGCCACTTTGTTGTGAGCATGCAACTTTTAGCTGTTTAAATCATAGACAAAAAGAGTTGCTTCAAAAACTGAGCAACTTGAAGAACTACTAATGAACTTGAAACTTGATTTCCTTTGTTTGTTGGAGTCGTGGCAAACTGACTTATCACCCACACAGTGTATGCATCACCCGCATACCTCGAATCGACTACAATGTCTTTAACAAAGGCCGGGATCTTATGTTTGTCAAAGACTGTATAAACTGCAAAGAAATTGAATTCAGCAGCTCTGTGGGAATTAAATGCATAGCCGTTATAATTATTTTATTCTCACCCATGTCCTTCACTGTTGGTTAAAACAGACCTCTTTCATCAAATGGGAGGTTTTATGAACATCTAAGAAAGCAATAAACCAGAAAGAATAATAAAATGACAAAGTTTAGAAAATAAAAAATGTGTGAAACATCATACCAAAGAGATGTATCAATGAATTTGAAGAGACGCTGAAACAGCTAGCCTGGAATGAGATTTTGTCCACAGATGATCTAGAGCCTGCTTCTAAGTAATATGATTGAAAAATAACTTCAGTGAAAATGTTACACATAACCAAAAGATGCAGAACTTCCCCTGGTAAAATGAACAATTATGGAAGTTAATGAAACAAAGGGACCATGCCCTGAAAACTACATAATAGAAGGACTTTTCTAGCACGTACGTACAGTGGCTTGCAAAAGTATTCATACCCCTTGAATTTTTCCACATTTAGTCACATTACACACCACAAATATGAACATATTTTATTGTAATTTTATGGGAAAGACCAACACAAAGTGTCACACAATTGTGAAGTACAAAGAAAATTATACATGATTTTAATTTTCTTTCACAAATAAAAAACTGAAAAGTGCAGTGTGCAAAAGTATTCAGCCCCCCTGAGTCAATACGTTGTGGAACCACCTTTTGCTGCAATTACAGTTGCAAGTCTTTTGGGGTATGTCTCTACCAGCTTTGCACATCTAGAGATTGAGATTTTTGCCCATTCTTCCTTGCAAAATAGCTCAAGCTCAGTCAGATTAGATGGAGAGCGTTTGTGAATGGCGGTTTTCAGATCTTGCCACGGATTCTCGATGGGATTTAGGTCTGGACTTTGACTGGACCATTCTAACACATGAATATGTTTTGTTTGAAACCATTCCATTGTAGCCCTGGCTTTATGTCTAGGGTCGTTGTCCTGCTGGAAGGTGAACCTCTGCCCCAGTCTCAAGTCTTTTGCAGACTCCAACAGGTTTTCTTCCAAGATTGCCCTGTATTTGGTTCCATCTATCTTCCCATCAACTCTGACCAACTTCCCTGTCCCTGCTGAAGAGAAGCACCCCAAGAGCATAAGGCTACCACCACCATGTTTGACAGTGGGGATGGTGTGTTCAGGGTGATGTGCAGTCTTAGGTTTCCGCCACACATAACGTTTTGCATTTAGGCCAAAAAGTTCAATTTTGGTCTCATCTGACTAGAGCACCTTCTTCCACATGTTTGCTGTGTCCCCCACATGGTTTCTGGCAAACTCCAAACGGGACTTATTATGGTTTTCTTTTAGCAATGGCTTTCTTCTTGCCACTCTTCCATAAAGGCCAGATTTGTGGAGTGCACGCCCAATAGTGGTCCTGTGAACAGATTCCCCCACCTGAGCTGTGGATCTCTGCAGTTCGTCCAGAGTCACCATGGGCCTCTTGGCTGCATCTCTTGTCAGTGCTCTCCTTGTTCGGCCTGTAAGTTTAGGTGGACAGCTGTGTCTTGGTAGGTTTGCAGTTGTGCCATACTCATTTCTGGATAATGGATTGAACAGGGTTAGCTGAGGCAAAGGCAATGTCGTACCACTTCACTGACCTGAGCTGGACTCCATCATGCACGGTTTCTTTCTCTTCAAAGGCGCCCCCTGCCTTTCTTTTTCATTGCCAGATCTGCAGAGAAGCTGCACCCTGCTAGGCAATTTTGGTGCACTGTTCCAACACAGTGGATCTTTTTCTTCTGGAGAGTGACTTGGAGATCTACATTGGTAAACCAGTTATCAAAAAACAGCTTGTTGTCTGGGATTATGCTCTCAAGTCGTAAAACGATGTTGCCACTTGCCCCGATGTCTGGCATTCCATCCTTTGGCAAGATTGCACCAGTGTACAGCTCAAAGTTGTAGGCCAGACCATTGTTGACGTTGGGTGATGGGAGTAGATGACACACTTTGTACAGCTTGTAATTGATATTAACTTTACTACAACTAACATTCAAATGTGTATCTGTCAAATTGAAGGACCTAAAAAAATAACTAAATGATTCTCTTCGTTTGTGGAGCCTGAGTCCATAAAGTTTACAATATGCCTTTGAACAATAGGCCTACAACTAAATACAAAATGTTATCAACATGCCAGGCTAGCAATTCATAATGGTACGGTGTTGCCATATGGCAACATACACATTTTTAACATTTTCTATGATTTAATGATCAAGTACAGTGCAATAAACTACAGAATAATGATGGACAAAATATTTTTTTCGCTGTTGAAAAATGTCATGAAAACACTTTTTTAGTTGATTTTTGAGGAGTCAAATGGTGAGCCTCCTCCCTGTGAAGACGTCTGCAGTAAAGGGGTTCAAAATGGCCTCCAGAAAGTCATGTGACAAATTTAAACACTGCTATTGGTTTAATTAGAATACCACCTCTCATTTAATGCATTGCATCATAACTGGGGATGTATTGTCTTTATGTAGAAATTGTGGTTCTCGCTGGTCATATGGCCATCCAGGACATCCTGCCTATATCTGACACAGGGCACTTCAATAAAGGGTCTCCGTGATGTACCCCTGACCACTTTTTCTTTGTGCTTCCTGCACACTCTGAAATACATTCCATGAAAAACATTGAATGACAAATTATTTATTTAATGTTTTATTTGTATTAATTTATGTTTATTTATGTATGTATGTGTATTTATAATTATTGATATTTATTTATTTATGCAGGCCTATTTATTTTTTCAAATGAGACAAACTTCAAATTGATGTTTACACAGTAAAAATCTATTGGCTACATACTCATACTATTTGGTCTTTCAATATGAATTAACTTCATTCTCTTCAACTAACCATACTCTGTCTTGTACAGCCAGGGACTATACTTTTTTATTTGCAGCCCATTCAGGATTCCAACATTATAATTAAATAAAAGCTTAATTTCACGATAACAAAATTTAAAATTAAAGTACATTTTTGACTCTGTTACTGACCCTGGTGGTGGTGGTACTGCTACCACATGCAGCGACCTGTTCAGGCTCCTCCGTTAGGGTCAAGGCGTTAGCCCCAGTCACCCCACCGTTCGGAAAAAAGGTGGGGTGACGTCCAGTCGTCTTCTTTTTTGTACAATTTCAGAAGCTTTGTTGTGTATTTATCCAACGCAGGAAAAAAAGGAAAACTGCAGATTTAGATTGTTGATCCTATGGAATTCAAAGTAGAGCTGTATAGAGAAACAAACACAGCAATTATCAAAATTAACCTGGAACTGAGAAATAATCTAAACTATTAACTGGGTCAGGTATTGTTGTATATAACTTTTACTTTTTAGACAGAATATATTATTTATGAATTATCTTTTACATATCGCCCAGTGTAATGATAATTGTGTCTTGTCAGCCTTTTAAGTGATTCTTTAAAGTTGTGCGTTTTCTACTCACTTGGGCTTCACTAAAGAGTGTATGCAATCTGTCCCTTAGTTCAGCAATCGGGGGAGCAGAATTGATTATTACTTCCCGCCTTAGTGAAAAGGTATGCTGCATTTGTTGATTGACAATAAGCATGTCTCTTTCACCAGAGGTCTTCTTGAACTCCTCCACCATGTTAAGCCTCTGCATCTCCAGTGTGTCCTTTGTTTCACCAGAGGGATACTTTGGAAGGAAGTTAACTTCTCCTCTTCTTGGTCTTTTCATGTTTGCCCTGGAGGCTGTGCCATCTGGATGGGTCCTGCTACGCTTGCCTGCATTCACAGTCACATCTTTTATACCAGCCCTGCAAAGTTTGGTCCTGTAGTTGCCCATCTTAAAGCAAAGGCTGTTCTTCCAACCATCACATTCATTTTTGTAACCTTGTTCTTTGAGAAAGGGGTGTTTCCTGACTAAAGCCTCAGCAGCCATGCCAATCTGTGAGGTACTAGGATAAGCTTTGTGCTTGTACATTTCAGCAGCCATGAGTAGTTGTATGTTGTGTTTTTCATCTCTGGTCAATCGGAGACCTTTCCATTCTCTCTCAAATACAGAGTTGCCCTCTCTCAGAAAATACTCCACCTCATATGAAAATGTTGGAACAATGAAAACTCCTGGCCACCGGCAAAGACGCTCAGGTGAATCAGTATTGTCTGACAGTAAAACGGTATCATCTGTGCTCGTAGAGGACAGATCTGCCTCAATAAGACTTACTATTTAAATAGTTGCCTTGGATAGCAGGTCCTATATGTTACCCAAATTGCATTAACCCTAACTAACTAACCCTAACCCTAAGTGTTGTCAAATTCCGGATCTTAAAATTGAAGCCGGAAGTCATACAGCAGGTTTAGTTTCTTTTTCACCTCAGATATGTGGGCATTTAACGTCTCAGGGCGAAAGGGCAAAATTAGCCTCTCAGCTTTGACATCATCAAGGGCAACCCTGACTTTGAGGACGTCAGATTCTTCCATTTACACTGTGTTAAAGGAAACTGTAACATAAAACCCCAAAAACATCTGTATTTCCTTGCTCTTTACATTTTGTTACTTCTTCAGTAAGTACTGGTTTACATATCGAGAACAGATTATGGTGTGTGAGTATAGCAAAAGTACAAACTTACTCAAAGACTACTAACCACTTTAATAAAGACATTACCTTTCAGTATGTTGCCATGGGTGTCAAGGGGACCTCTACTGGTGATAGAAAGGGTCTGAGATCTTTAGCCTCCCTTAGGTCCCATGAACAAGAAGAGGATGTCCTCTGGGGTGATGTGGCTCTCACTCTGTTACTGTAACAAAATGTTTAGTTTTTAAAATTAGCTTGCTAGATACTTTGTGGGAAAACTGTGGCATTTAGTCAGTCAACTGCAACACAGATTTCACAGTATAGCCCTTGCTTGTATGTTATTTTAGATGATACAGTGCAGATGACAGCAACTTCTGATAGCTGCTGATCAGACCTGAACAATGTTCAGGAGGAATTTTGGACCATTCTTGCTTTCAGAACCTATTCAGCTCAGCCATATGGATAGGATGTCAGATGTGAACGGCTCTCTGGAGGTCATTCCACAGCACCTCTATTGGATTGAGGTCTGGGCTCTGACTGGGACACTCCAAAAGGCAGACTTACTTTTGTGAAGTCAATCTGTAGTAGATTCACTTTGATGTTTAAGCTCATTGTCCTGCTGCATCACCCAACTTCTACTGATCTTCAGCTGGCAGACAGCCATCCTGACATTAACCTGTAGAATACCTTGATTAAATTGAGAATACATTTTCGTTCATCGTGTTCATCGGTGTGTGAATGAATTCCCAATGGTGGCAGGTGGCACCGTTTAGGGTAACCTCTGCCACCAGTATGAATGTGTGTTTGAATGGGTGAATGAGCACAGTCTGTAGTGTAAAGTGCTTTGAGTGGTCGCAAAGCGACTAGAAAATCGCTATATAAGTGCAGGTCCATATACCATTGAGCGTCAGGGTGTTCTTTGGCAAACTTCAGGCATGCAGTGGTTTCTTTGGAAAGCAGTGGCCTCCTCCTTGGTGTCCTGCCATGGACTCGATGCCTGTTCAATCTTGTGTGTGTAGTAGACTAATGACGAGAGATGTTAACCAGTTTCAATGACTCCTTCAAGTCTTTACTTGTTACTCTGCAGTTCTTTTTTACCTCACTGAGCTTTCTGCGTTGGGCCTTTGGAGTGACCTTAGTTGGGCACCCACTTCTAGGGAGAGTTGCCACAGTACTAAATGAGGCATGAAAATCACTCACCTTTCGGCGAAATTTGCCGTTTTGAAGCCAAAACAGGTGACCTATGTGATTCGATGAAAAAAGTTTTTTTTTGGTTTGCTGGGGGCTGGAAGTGGAGGAAGTGGGTGTTTGGGATGCTGGGGGTGCAACGCACTCAGGTAAGACTAGGACGAAGATGGTCAGGGAAACCGGTGCTTCGCTTGGTGGAGAAAAGGTCCAGGAGGGAACTGGTGCCACTCATAGCTCATCATGTCAAAAGGGGCTCATGCGTCATCAGTGATGAGTGGAGAGCATATCGAAATGCTCTGCCTCAGCTGGGATACAGGCACTTCACAGTAAATCACAGTGTCTCCTATGTCAGTGCTGAGACAGGGGCCAACACCCAGCACATTGAAAGAGCATGGAGGTCATATAAAGAGACAGTATGGAGATTAAGGGGAAACCGCATAGAGCAGCTGCTTATAGACCACCTTAGTGTCATCGAGTGGCACGCATGGCTTGGACAAAAGCATCAACATGGTCCACTAGGCCGGCTACTCCATGACATGAGACAGAAAGACAGGTAGACTAACAGGCAGTGGGGAGACTGACAAGACAGAGACTGACAGTCTATCCCTGTCAATCTCTCCACTGTAAGACTATCCCTGTCAATCTCTCCACTGTAAGACTATCCCTGACAGACAGTGTGGAGACCAACAGGGAGAGACTGACAGGTGGAGACACACAGACAGGAGGGACACAGTGAGAGACTGAAAGGGGTCACTGACAGACAGACAGACAGACAGACAGGTGGGAGACAATGTGGAAACTGACAGGGGTAGACTGACTGAGCAGGAAGACAGGGGGAGTCTGATATGTCTCTGTAACATAAGCACACACACAAACAGACACCTCACCATGTTGTTATTGGTTCAATGTTCTTAATAATTGATAAATGTTGATGTTATCTACAACTGTTTTTATATTTAAAATAAAAGATGTAAAATGCTTTATATGTGATTGCTTCAACTACACTTCAACTAATAGTGGTTAATAATGCTTATTAACAACTGTTATGCATTTCCTGTTGGATACATGTTTACACTTTACAATAAGGGTCCAAAAAGCATTCACTAATGGTTACCTATGGTTAAGTAATGCTTATGAGGCAGTTAAGCATTTATAAAGTGTTACCTATGGGATACATGTTTACACTTTACAATAAGGGTCCAAAAAGCATTCACCAATGGTTACCTATGGTTAAGTAATGCTTATGAAGCATGCATACTAAGGGTACACCGCAGCTCTGCTTTGCTCCAGAGACTGAGCTCAAGCCCAGTCTCCCTGCTCCTCTCACCCACACACAAGCACCCTGTGCTGGGTGTGCCACCCGGCCGACCAGCCTCCAGAGCTCCAATAAGATCTGCAGGCTGGTCGGCACTCCTACTTGCAAAGATGACAGCAACGGTATCAACAATGGCGCTGGTAGGCAACTGTTGAAGGCGTCAGCACTGGTACTGGCAACAGCAACAAACTCACTTAGGCTACTGTGCTGCTCTGGGAATGAAGTAGAAGACAGTTGCTCTTCTCAGCCAGAGTACCAGTATCAAGAATCCTACAAAGTGTTGCGTGTTGCAAAGGTAACATGTACGCCATATAGCTCATGATTAATGCATTAATTAGCTGTTACTTAATGCTTATTCCCTCCAAATAAACACCATTAATAAATGATTACTAGAGATATTAACGGCTCACTAATATATGAACTAATGTGTTACTTAATGCTGATTAGTGCATGATAACTAATTACATTATTCAACCTTTATTAATGCTTAATAATTTATTAACTAACTTTGAGTAGTAAGCATTAACTAACACTTACTAATACATTAACTATTGTGGTACCTAATGCTAACTAATACATAATAATGATTGTTCATGTATTATTCAACAGTTAATTAATGCTTATAAATGCACTAACTAACGTTAATTAAGGGACCCTTACTGTAAAGTGTTACCAAAATGGTTTTGGGCTGTCAATCATGATGGAAGAATAGACAAGTTACAGCATGTCCCCTATCTCTTGTGGGGGTTATGCATTAAGCCATTTTGGTGCCCTTACCACATATACTGTAAATGTTAGACTCAGTGACAGGCTGGCAATAAATGGCTTGCATAATACTTAAATCCCCAAACCCCTCTTCCCCCATGTGCACCCAGTTTGCAAAAAACAACGCAGGAGCAGGGGCCCTAGAGTCCCCCACCCCAGACACCACGTCGCCCCTCGCACATCCTTCTCACCTTTTTTACCCCTGACCCGTTTTCATGCCTGCTTAATTGTCTCCATATGTGGACAGTCTGTCTAACTGTGGACTGGTGAATACCTACAGTCTTTGAGATTACTTTGTAACCCCTCACTCAAATCTAATTTCATTGTTACGACTCCAAGTTTGGTAATTCCTGACTCCAATTAGCTCTTATTGGAGTTATTAGCCAAAGGGTTCACTTACTTTTTTTTACCATCACTTTGATTGTTTAATGGATGTGTTCAATAAAGACATGAATTATTATAATTGTTTGTGAGGTATTAGGTTAAGCACGTTGCATTTGTCTATACTTGGGACTTAGATGCAAATAAGATCACGTTTTATGACAAATTAATGCAGAACAATAGGTCATTTCGAAGGGTTCACATACTTTTTCTTGCCACTGTAGACCTGAAACTCTCATTGAAACCAGCTAGCAAATGGGCAGGAAGGTTATCAGCTGCAACAGAAAAGACTGTCACAGTCAGCAAAAGCCTCAATATAGACGCCCACCTCTTCAAGAGATTTAGGTCCTTTAAGAGGGGTGCAAAGACTTTGGAGAGCTGAATGATACTTTGCTAGTAGGGTAATCTAATGTCCAATAAACTGCGCATAATTTGTGTATTTTTCTTGATGTTCTTAGAGGATTTGTGATTTCAAAATCATCCACATAAATAATTAATAATCATTTCTGACCCTCATCTGAAAGAAGCTGATTTTCCTGGTAGTAAGAGTGTAACAGTATGACAAATACTGTCCAGGCAACTTTGAAGTGGGTTCTTTGACTGAGAATAGGTGCATACATAAAGGTATGCTGTGACGACTCGATCAGATATTTGACTGGCCTAATAAGTGGAAACTTTTCTTCGTAATATGTTTTCCTCCTTTTGGCGGTTGAAAGGGATCCTTCAGCTTCAACCGACAAATGCAATACATTACCCCCTGACAGTGCCTGGACTATCTCACTCACAAGTGTGTCAGTAAAGGGGCAATTATTTTTTTCAAATATCTTGATTACAGATTCCCTGACAACAGGTTCTGACAGCAAAAACAACTGATCAACATGTCCAATGATTTCCTTTGTTGCCCTCTGTGACACATGCAGAACAGTTTGCATTTTTAAGAAAAAAGCGGCCACATTGAATTGTAACTGCTTTGCTAATCTCTCATTGCTACCTCCTGCTGCAGGTGGTCCAGGTGGTTCGATGTTCTCTGCATCTGTGTATGTTGTATGAGGAGTACACTTTTATTTTAAATGTGCAGGCCTTGAATGGACAAGGAATGGTTTCTTTTTTACTTAAAATCCCCCCAATAGATGTATGAACATTTCTCTCTCAGCACATGGCTGTTTTAAATCACAACAGTTACAGTTTACAGTCAAATCAGTCGCGTCCCTGTCTACCTTGCTTTTCCCTGCATGTACTCTTGACAAATGTGTTAAAGGTTATCCAATTTTGGCAAAAAAATAAGGGTCTGCTGTCCTGGAGTTGACGCTAACTGCGAAAAGCTGTCCAAAAATAGTCCGCTCCGTCTCCTCTCCTCTTCGCTGTGTGTGTGAAGACCACAAGTTTAACTGTAGGTTCACTGCTCACGTTGAAAAAAAAAAAAAAGCCAGTAAAGAGGGTTTCCTAACCAAAAAAGATAAGATAAGATAAGATACACTTTATTGTCCTTGGACTCCAATGCTGTCATATAAAGCTGCTTTACAGTAATAACAGTACAGGTACAGGCAATACATACATATAGGCCACATGCCACATATAACATATACACATTACCACATACAAGAAACAGTTCCACACATACACACACACACACACACACACACGCACACACACACACACACACACCCGCCCAAACCCTCCCTCGCCCACTGTATTATACCATGGGTCATGATCAATAGTACAATTGCACAGTTTGTTTGGTCCTGGGGGCATTTAGGATCTTAATTGAGGTGAGCACAAATGAATTCCTGAATGGTTCAGCCTGCAAGTGGGGACTGTGAAGCATCTACCTGATAGTAGAAGCTGGTATTCTGTGTGCAGAATATGTTTCTTGTTGGACAAGATTTTCTCAGCTTGTCTGAGCACAGACTGCTCATAGATGGACTGCATGGGGAGCTTTTCAGACCTCCCCATCACTTTCATAGCGGCTTCAATCAGGCGCCCAATTTTTGATTTCAGCTGGACAGAAAGGTTACCATACCAAGCAGACATCCCATACCTCAGAATACTCGCTAACACCGCCTGATAAAATAAAACATAGCTCTCTGGTTGACACCAAACACCCTGAGGGTACATCCCAAAGCCCTTATTTCGCATCTATGAGTCCCTCACTTGCGCCGTTCACAGTGAGGGAAGCGAGGAGAGGGGAAACGATTTAAGAGACATGGGACGTCCTACCCTCCGAAGCGTCACGTGAATCGACGTCCGTTTCTAATGACGGCATCACAGCTGGATTTTTTTTTTTTTTATGCTTTATTGAAAGTGATAGAGTGAAAGGGGGTGATAGAGGGGAAGACATGCGGCAAAGGGAGCTCAGGCCAGATTCGAACCCTGCTCCGCCGCAGCAAGGACTCAGCCTTAGTGGTAAGCGCTCTACCAGTGTGAGCCCCATCACAGCTGGATTTAATGACAGGGGCCGTCCCTCATACCATATCATATTTGAGTAATATTTCCGTTGTGATAAAACTGAACACTTGCCTATTTTCCCAACTTTTTTGCTCATAAATCTGTTACTTTTTTCTTGAAATGTTTTTCTCACTGGGGTGATGACTTAAGAGTCAGAGAATGTGTAATTAACTCTGACATTCTGAGTTCTCTGAATTAAAAACAAGTGGAACCATTTAATGATAGAGGGGCTTACACTCATCTGGTTAATTTTTTTAATTAAAAGGTATGGTTGAAGTGAATTAAAAGCGGAACTAAAATCAATGAAAAAAGGTGGGTGATGCCAGTGATCGGTGCACCTCCCTTGCCTGTAGGCAAATTGTTGTGGGTCTAATTTAGGCCCAAGCTCTGCTTTTAGCTTTGTCACCATGTATTTTTCAAAGCACTTCATGACAATTGAGTTTAATGTCACCGGTCTGTAATCATTATTTTCCATGGGGCAGGATTTTTTTTGTGATTTTCTGTGATTAACTGATGATGTGATAATTCAAATTATGTCACAGTAATTATTAGTTTAATTGGGCGTTGCATAAACAACAGAAATAACAATAAATAAAAGACATACCCATAAAAACTAATTACAGAATTGTATAAAGTCTAATAAAAATGATATAGCTACACTGTCAGGCTGGGCTCAAATCAGGACTCAGATTAGAGCAGATGAATTTAAAATCTCTTTATTCAAAATGCAGCAAGGAAAACCTCACAGAGTGAAAGAAGGGCTATGAAACTCCTAACTCCTGAGTAAAAATCTAACAAAGAAAATTCGCTCCAAAGGAGGAAAAACACAGAAGGCTATCTACACTAATTAACTAAATAAATAATCCTAATCTAAGGGGAAACAAAAGGCGCTCCAAAAGTAGGGTACAAAACCCGATAGGGAAAAATGAGAGAGTTGCCAGAACACAAAATAAAATATATATAGTGGTGAGGTGGTGTTTTATTTTATAAAACCACCTCTCTGCAATAAATAACTTGTACTTGACTTGTAACTTACTTTGTTTCATAATTTAGCAGCACTCAAAATAAAAGAGTTATTACATCAGTTATTCATTTCTAAGTTCAGTTAATTCAGGTAAATGAGAAACTGTTAACATGCTGTCTACACAAGTCGCCCGGGTGGCAGAGAAGACCGAAGATTTGGAGTCCCAGCAGCGGCGAGATAACTGCAGACTAGTTGGACTTGGAAATATTTGACAGGAGAAAGCTGTGGCCGAACTGTTGAAGGAATCGCTTGCCCTCGACTTTACGCCGATGGTCGATTGGGCACACAGGAGCCTTCAGCCGAGGCCAAAGAATGGGGGTGCCCCAAGGCCAATAATCCTCAAGTTCCACTACTTTCAGGAGAAAGTGGATGTTCTTCATAAGGTTATGGGGGCAGGTCTCATTGTCCTTATATAATACAATGCATAAACATGATTTTGGCACGCATTTGGCACGCACAATGGCTGCTTTGTTGGCGTTGCAGGATATTGAAATCGGTAGAGTTCGAAGGGAGCGTGTTTTCAGAGACCACGCTGATCTACTGGCCCATGAAGATGATGCACAGAGTTCCAAGAGGATTGCTCTTGGAACTCTGTGCCGAACTGGGCCCAGACTCAGTTCGCCACAGGGCGTCTGCAAGGTCCCGCGGATTGGCACTTTTCAGAGGGAGCTGTCTGACAGGTCGGGCATCTCCCAGTCATCCCTGATCCGAGCCATGCCAGCCGTATTGGACGGATTAATCCGCATACTGCCCAGGTATGTCAAATTCCCTTACATTGTGGGTGATCAGGCCAACATCAAACTGCAATTTGCAGCGAGCCAATAAAATTTGCCTGTTTAAATAGAAAGCATTTTCATTCAGTTAACTGCCAGATCACATGTGATGCTGAAATGCTCTTTATGAATGTTGTGGCAAAGCAGCCTGGCTCAACCCATGATTCCTTCATTCTGAGGAATAGCAGTGTTGGGACTCCAAGCTGGAGCTGTGTGTGACAGCTGGCTCCTTGATCAGTTATGGCGTTATTTTTATGATTCAAATTATACCTTTTCTACAGTTGATTTGCCCCTTGCCTGTCGTTAAGTTCTTAACAGTATTCGTGGATTTTTAAAGTAAGTTTTAATTAACTATAATTAACTTTATGCATTTTGTTAAATACCCCAAAGGTGACCGTGGCTTCCCTCTAAAAACTTGGCTGCTAACCGTGTTCACCAACCCACTAACCCAGCAGGAGAACCGATATAATCAACTCCACTCTTGGAAAAGGTCGGTGGTGGGAAAGACAATTGGGCAGCTGATAGGCTGGTGGCGGTGCTTGGACAGCAGTGGTGGCGTGCTGCTGTACAACCCGTAGAAGGTGTGCTGCATGGTGATGGCCTGCAGCGTGCTGCACAATGTGGCAGAAATGTGTGGCGTCCCTCTGGCGCAGGAGCTGTGGGAGGATGGACCAGACCCCAGTCCACTAAATGTGGTACTACATGTCGCAGCCAAAGAAAAACATTTGGGTGTGATTCAGGGTAAGTTCAGACATTTATTTCATTTTTTAACAATTTCTTTCAAAACTTCACACATATTTGTCAATATTACATTTTGATTATTGATGCCATCACGTATTTCACTCATCGTGTGAATTATTTGTCTCTGCGTCTCCAGTACTTAATTGGTGAGGACACGGCCAGACTGCTGCCTCCACACTGGATCCCCGTGGTTACGCGTCAGCTGCCGAGGAGTCGCTCTCATCCCCCTCTCTCCCCCCAGACTCTGGTGGGCTTTGGTTGCCATGTGGTGCCGTGCACCTGGCGCTGGGCTCTCTAGTGCCATCTATACAAATAAAGAATGCATTGTAGTCAACTCATAGTTGTGCCTGTTTATTGTGCTTAAATTTGAATGCAACATGTGGCACAGACGTTTTGACTGTTTTGTACATTCAACTTTAAGGTTTAGCCAATGTGTTTCATGTGCTTACCGGGAAGAAGCAGGTTAATAATGTCCAATAAGTTGTGGAAAAACTTGCACAAAAAAGGATGTATATTGGCTGCTGATTAGTGCTGATTCGAAGCCCAGAAAATGATATTCTGTACAGCCCTAATCTATGTTTGTGATATGAGTTAATTACAGTTTAACTGATTGATTTTGTTGTTTCTTTTGTAGGTTTCTGAAGACAGGCACCTAGCTATGCATTGGAAGTGTAAGTACTGCTTGTTTTCTTCTGAAAAGAGGGCTCAACTGTTCAAGCACTCCCGCTTAAAACATGGAAGTTATGCAAGAAGTACTCCTATTCCATGCCTCCACACAGATTGTCTGTCATTAAGTTTTTTAGTTATCATACAATTCATTGTTTGTCACATTGTTTATTAACTTACAGAATTAGTTTCAGCATCCTGCTAGTGAAAAGTAGTCCTAAGAGGTCCAATATCACTATATGTTAAATATTAATTTGTCATACTTTTCCTTCAGATTCTGCCAGAGTTCTGTCGCTTGTCAAGCAAAAAACTGGATACAGAATTCTTCAAAGAACTTGACAAATACACCCCTCGCTTCTTTGAGATTTTCAAGAGCAAGGGGGGAAGTGTTGGCCAGAAACTTCAGAAGTATCTGCAACAACTCAGACCAGAGGTAAGTTTCAAAAATACAAAGTTTTTTTTTTTTTTAATCATGTGGGGAACAAAATACACAACCCCATTGTGTGTGCAGAGCTATTAAATGATTGTTCTTTACCACAGGAGTGATGTGTGTTTGACATAATTTTTCAGAGTACAGATATTACTGCGAAGCGAACGGCAGTCCTCCGTGGTCTTCCTGTGATCCTTGGAGATGAGAACAAAGACTTCTTCGAGACATGCTTTGTAAGTCATCTTTATTACAATTTTTTTGATTCCACACCACAGGATGTCCACATTATTTAATTCTGCTCCTTATGTTACTTTGATAGTTTTAGTTTTAGTTACTGTTCTTTCACTCAGCCTGAATCAGTGCTACTGTACTTCTTACACAATGCACTGATGACCTATCCTCAATCAGAACACTTTTAGTGGTGTCTGCGGTCTTTCAAAAGGATACAGTCGCAGTTCTCTAGCGTCACCCCATGTGCAACCCAAATGTCTTCAAGAACAAAAAAGTACAATGAATTTCACTTAGCTGATGAAATGCAACACGTAATTACACAAAAATGTTATGAACTTTCCCTTGCAACATCATCAACATTTATTTATCGCTGATGCTCTTGGGAAATGCGCTCGCTATACTGTCACAGATGAGTGGACTGCAATAGGTGACAGCTGCAAACTGTAGGAGTTTCACATTCCTGTACTACACTGGACGGTTACTTATCAGCCTCCTGTGGTAGTAGCGAGTACATTGCCCAGAAGCCGCAGTGATGAAGAAGTGTTATGTTGTGCTTTTAGTGGCTGTCTTGTGTTTTCTGCCATAGAAATTCAAGGTGACTGATATGTAATTTTGGTTATTGCTTCTATTGTTGTTAGGACTGCGAAGACCCAGACATGTCTCACACCCCCATCGGGATCCTGATCGTCATTCCTGAGGACAGACAGACCTCCCCTGATTCATTGCACCTTGAGTCTTCAGGTACTGCAATCATTTTGGAAGGAAGAATTGTCATGGATAACCATGGAAATCTTCCACATGCCACGTGCCTGCTCTTTGGACTTACTTACGCTCTGAATTTGGAGTACCCTCAACAATGTATGTAACCACACTTGAGAATCCCTGTATTTAAGGTAAAATTAAATAGTTTTCAGCCTGGACCCCATTTTCCATGTATTTGTGTTCAGAACAAAAATAGTTTAATTATTAAACTTTGTTTTCCATTCAAACTGTTGTCTTTTGTCTCTTCGTTTCAATAACTTATCACTTTTGGTTCAGCTTACTTGAACACACTTAAATTTGTAAGGATAATTTATTTTAATGAGTACTGCTTAATTAAGATAACTCACAAGTTTAAGTAGTCAGGGGTGAGAAAAAGACATCTTTGGAAAGCTCTCAGAGTGGTCCATCACAAGTGTTTACGCCACGTAGGTGGCGCTCTTCTGGAGCAAAATCTTTAATGGAAAGAGATATAGGAAGGGGACCTGGACATTATGAAAGGAGTGCATGCGCGCAGGAATAGCAGCTGTGCACCCTTTTCCCTCCGAGCCAGCAGGTGCCAAATGGGGTGTTGAGTTAATGCTCTCAATTATTAAATGTTATTTGTTTTGTTTTTCATGTATGATGGGCAAACGTGATGTTTTTGTGTACGGAACGGAGCGGAGCGGGGGATGGGCAACTTAAATCAATTAAGTGCTGTGTCTCCTCAATGCTAGCGGTCAGGGGTGAGAAAAAGACATCTTTAGAAAGGTCTCAGAGTGGTCCATTACATATGTGGACACCACGTAGGTGGCGCTCTTCTGGAGCAAAATCTTTAATGGAAAGAGATACAGGAAGGGGACCTGGACATTCTGAAAGGCCTCGATGAGACACACAAGACAATACCCTGAATGTCCTCCTTCATGTAGCATTTATGCAAATTGAACTCCACTTCCATATTTTAATCTATGATTGTTCTGAGTAGATTGAAATGTGGAGGAAGGACATCTTCCCAATTTTTTTTGCCAGCAAAACGTATGGGAAATTTGGAACAATTCCTCAACCTCAGCTATACACATTGAAAAATGTCAGATATGTAGATTAGCATTAGGAATTACTCCGTTTAATGCCATTTTTTGACTTCTTTTTTCATCACGTGCTTCTTTATGCCCTGCCCGCTGTGACAACTTCCTGTCCCTCCCCGATAAATAGACCCTCTTTTGGCCATTTCTTTGACAGGACAGCGGAGGCAGCAGGTGAAGGTGGCTCAACAGGTGCACGGAAAGAGAGAATGCTAAGTTGATATTTTAGCAGCTGGAAGCGCTTGTTTTTTATGCCTGTGCTTCATGTAGCATGTGTTTGTTTTTGTTTACTGACTTTAATGTATTATTTCGTTTTCAGGCCATGCTAGTTTATGAGCTAACGCTAACGCTGCAGATCAGAATTGGGAAACATGTGGTCCAATATGTAGATTAGAATTTGTAATTTCTTGGTTTAATTCCACATTATAACTTATTAGACTTCTTTTTTTTGATGACATGCCCATCTATGCCCTGCCCACTGTGACAACTTCCAGTCTTCTCTGCCATTCCTGGGACGGCGGTGACCTGCCAGGTCAGATCTTTGGAATTCTTCCCTTGCACATGTTGTTGTCTAGTTATATATCACATAATATAGAGTTTATTTGGCCTTCATTCTGCAGTGCAAAGGCCAGATTCGTTCTGGATCTCTGTGGAATTGGAAAATGGAGTGCAACATGGAGTCCAGCCCCAACCGACCATGGAAACAGGGCAAGTGTAATTATGTTTTGAAGACTAAGATAATCATACAGTAGATTCATTCAGAAGTCTATGTTACGGTGGCCTGGAAGTGCAAAACACTTACAAAGTGTGAAACACTTTTACAAAGCTTGAGACAAATTTACATTTGAGAAAACACTTTTACAAATGACAAAACACTTTTACAAACACTGAAAACAAATTTACAAGTGGCAAACCACTTTTACAAGTGACAAAACACTTTTACAAATGACAAAACACTTTTACAAGTGGTGAAACACTTTTACAAATGACAAAACACTTTTACAAACACTGAAAACAAATTTACAAGTGGCAAAACACTTTTACAATTGACAAAACACTTTTACAAGTGGCAAAACACTTTTACAATTGACAAAACACTTTTACAAGTGGCAAAACACTTTTACAAATGACAAAACACTTTTACAAACACTGAAAACAAATTTACAAGTGGCAAAACACTTTTACAATTGACAAAACACTTTTACAAGTGGTGAAACACTTTTACAAATGACAAAACAAATCTACATTTCAAAAAACAAATTTACATTTCAAAAAACAAATTTACAAGTCCCGAAACACTTTTACAAATCAATTTTCAACCGGAAAAGGAATGTACCGGCTCCAGGGCTGAACCTGGACGGGCCAATCACCGGAGCAACAACTCAAGGTTCTGTGGCAGTGGCCCTGCCCCCTGACTCGTTGAATAGACGCAGCAGCTGATCGGACTGATGTTATACATCAACATCGCTGTAGTTTGATACCGGAGTGAAGACAGATCACAGATTAAACTAAAGTGTGTCACCACAAGTTTTATATTTTATTTATATGATTCACCATGTAGTTAAAATCTGTTTTATTGTGACTCTGAACAACAAAAACACCACAAACATATTTCTACATTTATAATAAATTAAGAGAAAGATCGCTCTAGAAGCTTTATTCCTTTCCGTGATCTGTTTTTTCCACCAAACAGATTTATTATTATTAAAGTAAAAAAAACAGTAAAGAGTATGAGAGTCTGTCCTTCAGCAAGAAACACTTTTACATTGTTTGTCATTTCCATCAGTCCGACGTGAGGCTGATCCTTGCTGGGTGACTTAATTTACATTTTACCTTAATCATCTAACCTAATAAAATATTGGCCGGTGTTCAGCGGACACAGTCATGTTCTGGGATATCAAATAATTAATTTATCACCAGGATCTTCTACTACGACGGCGTATTAGGGCCATGTATTAAATATATATATATATATATATATATATATATAACATGAGGTGATGGTATTACATCACCACATTTCATTGATTTCTACCCGCGGGATGTCTCTTCTTCTCCATCACTCGCTCTGTTTAAGGTGTTTTATCAGAGTGATCCGACTGACGCTCCCCTCCTCCTCGCGTTCACACGGAGCGCTGTCTCTCTTTCAGACCTCCTCTGCTCCTTGTTTTCAGTTACAGTGTGTAACGTTCGTCTAAACTTTTGTCACAGCAGCAGGTTTATTGTTCCCAATCTTCATTCCTCACGCGCATTCTCATGTGATGCGTCTTTACGCGTGCCATGGAGCCGGGTTTATGGAATCTTTATTCATCTTTGAAGTGTGTGTGTGTGTGTATGCCTGCATTTGTGGCACCGGACGAACCCAGTGAGGCATGGACCAGTTTTACCCCCCTTCCCCCGGGTCCGTATTTTTTTTTCACACTTGGCCCTAATACACCGTCCTAATAAAATAATAATAAATAAATAATATGAAGGCATTCCCGTGACCCTGAGCGGGACACAGTTCACAGTATAAATACACAATGCAGGTTGTTATTCATGTGCAGGTGTTTGTTAAACAGAGAAAACACTTATTATTATTAGTGCATGTCTCCAGCTGTTAAAGCGACTGACAGCTGATCCAGCTGTGATCTGCTGCCGCCGTCATTAGAAACGGACGTCGCTTCACCTGACGCTCCGGAGGGAAGGACGTCTCATGTCTCTTAAATCGTTTCTCCTCTCCTCGCTTCCCTCACTTGCGTCTCTCCATGAATCCCCGGTGGGCGGGACTAAGAGTTGTCGCTCCCGGTGACTGGCCCGTCCAGGTTCACCCCTGGAGACGGTACATTCCTTTTCCGGTTGAAAATTGATTTGTAAAAGTGTTTCGGGACTTGTAAATTAGTTTTTTGAAATGTAAATTTGTTTTTTGAAATGTAAATGTGTTTTGTCATTTGTAAAAGTGTTTCACCACTTGTAAAAGTGTTTTGTCAATTGTAAAAGTGTTTTGCCACTTGTAAATTTGTTTTCAGTGTTTGTAAAAGTGTTTTGTCAATTGTAAAAGTGTTTTGTCATTTGTAAAAGTGTTTCACCACTTGTAAAAGTGTTTTGTCATTTGTAAAAGTGTTTTGCCACTTGTAAATTTGTTTTCAGTGTTTGTAAAAGTGTTTTCTCAAATGTAATTTTGTCTCAAGCTTTGTAAAAGTGTTTCACACTTTGTAAAAGTGTTTTGCACTTCCAGGCCACCGTACTATGTCTACATACAGGATAGTTACATAAAATCCTTAAAGACAAAGTGTAATTCCCAGAAAGATACATTCATATATGTACTTAAACCTGGAGCGAAGTGATACATATTTAAATTGAGCATTTCTCTCCCCTCCAGGTCCAGTTGCTGTTACCTTGTCGACTCAATCACTATAGTCACATTGCTGGCTCTGCTCTGCACATTCATTCAGTTATTGTTATTGCTGATCTATTTCAAATGCATATAAACAAAATTTGATTTGTTTGAGTCTTGGACTCATTGCGTTCTAAAAAAAATGTTTTTTTAAATAAATGTTTGCTAAAATCATGTCATTTGTCTGTCTTTCTTTAAGACTTATTTTCTTTAGGGCTATATCTTAGATGAGAATATGGGAATTTTCCAAAACTTAATCTATGGCAGGTTAGGATTAGGGTATAATAGATGAGAAAGTGGAAATCCCGTAGATGAGAATGTGGAATAGTCCACTTTCTAATCTTAAAATATAAACTTTTTTTAGCTGTGCAGGCAGGCCCAACCATTCAAAATAAACAGAAGGAACCACGTATACATTGAAACACCAAATATTATGAACACACCAAAAAACGCCATAAGATGGGTTGTGCGCACCACGAGGTATTCAGGCCATTCCCGCATCCAGCTGGGGGTCGCTTCGAATATGGAAACCAGCATGTTACTTCGGTTGTCCTCGGACTCGGGTTCCGGCATGACCACAGGATTCTCCTCAGGCTGGAATCCCGACGGGCAGCCATGGTTCTCTTCGGACCAGAGTTCCAGCATGGGCATGGGGTTCTCCATGGGGTTCGCCATTAAGAGCTGCCAATTCAAAACCATAGTAATAGTTGACAAGATGGACATATAATATATATTGAAATTTGGAAATAAAACCAACGGATCCAAATTATAATCTATTCATATAATCTTTAAGTGCTGCATAAAAAGTTGTTAAAAAACAATATTTTAAAAGCTCAAATGTACTGTGTAGATTTGCAATATGGCTACTACACAAGGCTGTGACACATTTTAATAGGTACAGTATAATAAAAACAAAAAGTTAGAGAGCTCATGAATTTTGCTCACCATGTGGTCAACGCTGCTCGATATGTCTATCCACTTCCTACTTCCTATTGACACAGGAAGTCCAAGTTTTCATCTACATACATGCATTATTCAATAAATTGAAGCAGCACTAGCAGCTTGGTAAGTTTGCTCTGTAATTTCTTGATTTTTGCCAGATACAAAGCGTTGATACCTGACTGCTTTTGCTCTATTTCAGTGTGTAACATATCAGTATCACCTTAGGTGTGGTTTTTTAATGCACTTTTGATGGTTTCAAAAGTTTATTTATATCACATGGTCAGTAAAATGACATAAATGTAAATGTGGAATTTCTCCATCGAAATTTCAAATTTTGTAGACAATCATTTCTGCAGCTAGAAACGCTCCTCTTTCGTCTCTGTGCTTCATGCAACGTGTTTGTTAGTGTTTACCCACTGACACTGCCTTTTAATGTGTTAAAGTGTCGTTTTCAGCCATGCTAGTTCATGAGCTAACACTAATGCTGTAGATCAGAATTGGGAAACGTGGTACTATATGTAGATCAGAATTGGGAAACGGGGTACTGTATGTAGATCAGAATTGAGAATCGTGGTACTATATGTACAGTACATGCCAACGACTATAAGGAATATGATGATTAATGTGGGACTTTTCTACAAACACATAAGTCACGCTTTCCTTGCAAAAAGTAAGTGGAAGTCTGAAGATGTGAGTAGGGTGCTCTATGAGCTGAAGACATTAAAAGCGGAGATCCACAGCCAGGTCGCCATCCGTCAACAGCGGGTCAGGCGCAAGAAGACGGGTATTGTTGTTGTTATTTATTAATAGAATTATTGGGGGGTGGGTAGTCCCCGGTGGTTTAATCCCCTAATGGTTTAGTCCCCCGGCGGTCATCAGCTCTAAACATCGAATTATCCATGTTTTCCCATAGACTTGAATGGCTTCTTGCCATGTGGGTGATTTAACGAAAAAAAGTTCCTTTACCATTCATTCATTCATTCATTGATTCATTCCTCAGGTGGATGAGCACAAGACGGTCAAAAGCTTTGGAAAGGCCTCCTTGGTCCTCGACCGCACAGAGTACTCGTGGTTGGAACAGGTCACACAGGGCAATTGCTGCAGCAGACAAAACCAACGTTTTCCACACTACCCTTGGTGGACCCATCATGAAGCCCATCAACTTCCTGCACCTGGCCTGGTCAGACGCCGGCTTGAAGGGCCCGGTCAGCTTCAATGCCATACGTAGCAGCGTGGCCACCCAGGTAGGCAAAACTGACACTGAGATTCAAATCGATTCACAAAGTCATACTTTTTCCTGTGTACTTTGCTCATCCTTTCTCTTTGTTTTTCCTGGTTCTCAGGCCGCCAAGCACGCCTACGAGACCCGGCAGCTCTGCTTGAAGGCCCTCCACATTGAAAACAAGAAAAGGAAGGCCCGTCCAAAGGCACTCAGGAACAAGTTGTCTGAGATCCCCTCCGACACACCCTCCGAGGAAGACGACGAGCTGGTCTGCGACGACGAGCCTGACTCCAGTTCCTCACAGTCATCAGAGGAGCTCATGATGATGAGGGAGAAAAGGGCCCGGAAGAGAAAATGCTACAGTCCTGGCCACCACTCCCCCGCAATGGAACCTCATGTGCACATTCGCACTCCGTCCTTCAGTCCTATCCATGACTCCCCCGTAGAAGAACCTGCTGTGCACATTTACACGCCATCCAAGATCACAGCGGATATTCAAAGACTCAAACCATCCATTGCGCAGTATTATCACGTCAAATGGCAGGTCACAGTCAACGTCGAGAGGGAAGATGGGTCTCAGTACCACCACAAAGAGGTCCCGGACATGCCATACCCTCCAGACATGCTTTTTGCCCCAGACACGCCAGCCATCGCAGACACGCCAGCCGTCCCAGACACGCCAATATAAGCCACGTTAGTTGGAGGCACACAGTATTGCACTTTTGAATTTTGGTAAAGTTTTACCGTTCAAATAATGGGAATTTTGAGAAAGGGCAAGTGCCATTACACAAGTTTTCCCAGAACTGTGAGATTGTCTCAACATTTATTTTTTTTCATGATCATGTAGAATTTTCCATGATCATGTAGAACAAGGGTGTCAAACTGATCCATTAAGAGGCCTAGTGGCTGCAGGTTTTCACCCCAAGCATGCAGCAGCACACCTGACTTGGCTCATTCAATCAACTCAACTCAGCTGTGCAGTCCAAAACTTGCAGCCACACCGACTCTTGATTAAAGGGTGGCTGTGACTGCAAGTTCAGTCCAGTTCAGCTGTTATAATGAAAGTAATTTGCTAATTTCTTGCTGCAAATCAAACAAATCACTCATCGTGAAGCACTGGTAGTGAATGTAAACGAATCTGTCTTTTCTGTTGTAGCTATTTTTGGCAAAAATTTAGAGAATAGGGCAAAGGCCCAGACAAAATGGATATTTTTTCCTGTCTATAGGGTACATATTTTTACAATTGGAGAATGTAATAATCACTACAACAATGTGGATTAAATTGTAGATAAATTCCATATATTTTTTTATACATATTGTTCTGGAGCCTCAGGTTGCCGACCCCTGACTTAAACGATGCAATATATGAAAGGGTGGAAGTGAAGCAGTGAATTAATTCTGAACAGCCTCCTTCTTACATGAACACAGGCTTCTGTCTACCTCTCCCCATCAAAACAAATGCTAACCTTCCGTGGATTACTGTAAGAAATTGTCCTTGCTGTGAAAAGTCTGCTGCTGCTTGATGTTCTTCTGTTGATCGCCCCATTTTTTCAGAGCTGGGAAATGCCATTTGAACCATCTGTGGACTATATGCCAGGCACACACAAGAGCAGCTTGACAGTTGTCCTGTGCAATATATCTCAGTCAATCTGCGAACCTCTCCCAAATGTCAACAGTTTGACTGGACCTAATGAATAAATGATTACAAAGAAATCTATGAAAATATGAAGTGACACTGGGTGGAAGAGGAAGGCTAAACAAAAAAAGCTGCCAAAAGCTGCAATGTCTGAGCAAAAATCCATACTCTCCACTGGGTCAGTGTGTGTGCCTTCAGGCTCAGGGCATTTCTGAGTCTTTCTATACTACTATTCACTGTATGTTTCACATCATATTGACTTGTCCTGAATTGCAGCACAAGAATAAAGCTATACTGCAAAAAAGGTGTGTCTAAAAACAAGATAAAAACACTAAATCTGAGGGAAATGATCTTGCTGCATGGACAGATAATTTCACTTGACAAGATTTCTTAAATTAAGATTATTAAATCTAGAAATAAACATGTTGAACGCTTAAAATAAGAAATTAACTCTTAAAACCAGAAAAAATAAAAACATTTTAGACACACCTTTTTTACAGTGTATGTTTTAGGTCTCTTGATACATATCTTACATTCCATCACAATATTAATTCATGTGAAAGTAAAGATGTTTTGCAATACACAAACATGCTATAATTATTCAGGCAATCCACACATCATTTTTATCAAGTCGATCATACTGACTGTTTTGTAATATGAAATAGCGGTAACACATATTCAACATGAATTAGAGAATGACTGAGAAAGACATAACATATTCATCAAACAGTTCATGATTCACCATGTCAGATATTTTAAACAATACTTTTACTATACGTTAGGCTGTTTATTTTGTTCTGTCTCCTACAGATTACGTTTGTATATTACTGTTTAATAATTACCCTCCATTGTGTGGTGATAAGGTAATCACTGCCTGGATTATGTTCAGAGACAACACTTTTTTGAGTGAATGAAACACTGCTTTTCTAGCCTGGCTAACACCAGACTATTCTCAAATGAGGTCTAGTCTGGCAACGAGCAATGGATTTTTCCGTAGAGGAGGTGTGGTTTACGATCCTCCGGAGCCGTTTATTGGGCGCTTAGAATGTCTATCAAAGCGTCTGTAGGTAGCTCTTAGCCAATCAGATCAGTTATACCAGATGACGTAGTAGAGCAACAGAAATGGATGTTTGTTGTGTGTGTGTCTGTGAGAGAGTGTTGCTTGCTGCTTTGCTTCTCCAGTTCTCGCTTTCTGCAAGATTATTTATTTTCACGCTTTATTCCCCCTCATGTCATTCAGCCACACACATCCACTGATTTTATGGGCAATAAACAAGCTGCTGCGGGTCTCTCGGCGGCTGCGCTGTCACCCGGCTCGGAGCGAGATCACCGGCGTTGACCGGCGGTCTCGCCGGTGCGGCGCTAATCACCGGCGCTACCGGTGATCTCGCTCCGAGCCGGGGGACAGCGGTGCCGCCGAGAGACCCTTCGCCTTTCAACTTTCGCTCTAAACTATTTAAAATGCCGTCTACAGCTAAAGAGAGTTTCGCGTCTGCAGCAGCCATGTTGGATCCGGAAAACTACAAGCTTCCAAATGCCGAGTAGTACGCGTCATCGTCTTGCCATCCCTCCCCGCTCTGTGATTGGATCCCTAAAACTGGGCTAAGAATGCTTCCTGGTAGGCCATAAGGTGAACCAGGAAAAAGTGGCTAGAAAGTGATTTTCGTTCCCACGTCTGGGCACTACTCTTTTTTTGCATTTTTGCATAGACAATGCCATTGTGGACATTAGGTTAAAAGTTCTCCTCAAAATATCCTGCAGTTTTTTTTTAAGAGCCATAAATGTATAAAAATAGGAATTACAAAAAAACGAAAATCTTATGCAGCTGTTTTTTCTTGTAAATTTATTTACATTCATTCTGAAAACAGAATCTCTCTCACAAATTGACATTAATACATATACCTAACATTTGAGACAAGTATTTTAGCATTAGTATACTTTCATTTGAATTTAAACCATGAAATGTACAAAATAAATGAAAAAAACGCTTCAAAATAAGTGAATAGCAACCTGTACAATTGAACATACACATGGTACATTTTGCTAAACAATGACGTTTTATACATTAAAAATTTCAGTAGATACTGTGTTATAAGAGGAAGTAAAAAATAAAATAAAATAAAGAACACTTTGGCCCAAAATGGCTGACATCAATCAAAATATCAAATAATGCCAAAAAATGGATAATACAACAAAAACTGCATTACAGTTCAGAATCTGTACACAATATTGTATAAAACAATATTTACCTGAACAAAACAATGTGTTGATGTCACAGCAGGTCTTGAGTATTTTTTAAATACATTTTTGTATTATTTTGTCTTAACTTTGCACATTGTTAAAGCCATATCTCAAGAATTATTTGATACATTTTCCTCAAATTTGGCACAAACTCAAACTTTGATAATTATAATTTTTTTAAGGTCAAGTGCACTGTAACCTCACATTTTATTTCTATTTTTTAAATATTTAACGTAAGTAACAAAAAAAATAGTAAAATACTTTTTCTCAAATTTGGCAAAAACTCACATTTTTATTTGAGAACTAACTGATTAAGTGTGACTTTGAGTATTCTGAACAAGGGGGACATTGTTCATCTCTTAGCCATCACTATCATCAGAGCCATCTTCCCATGTGCTTATATCCTCTGTTTCCATGGAAATTTTGGCACAATTTTGGCACCGACACAAATCAGTACAGGACAGTCTTGCAGACATACAGGAACATCTTCCTGTCTCACATTTGCTCTGCTTGCAGCTGCAGTGGACTACCTTTAACACACTCTCAGGGGCAGGATTTGTAGTCATCCACGTAACTTTTAACTCCCCATCCTCAATGTGCCATCCATTGCCATTGGGTGAAGGGGCAGACATTTTACCTTTGAGAGAATGTCTCATTATTGCAGCCTGGTAGTTTGCCCTTTTGCAGTGTTGGTGCAGGGCGTCACTTGTAGGGGGTATTGAGAGTTCCGGCAAAGCTGATGATGCCATGCAGAATGCTCTGTACCTTGCATCGTTGACATTTTCTGCAGATGATTGGCCATACAGGTGGCACACATATTTGCTCAGCACATCAAATGTTGACTGGTCCAATTCAAAACTGCTTCCCAGATGTGTAAATGCAGACAGGTATTCTTCTTTTTCGCAAGCAACAGAAAACGTCTTTCTTTTCCCCTTGCCATGAAAGGCGCTTGTGGAGTCGCAACCTGAGAAGGTATGAATTCCAATAAGTGCCAAACACACACTGTTTCCAAGGGCTGTTGACACCTTAACAAGGTCAATGATTCTTGTCCTGTTGCCAACTCCTGTTAAGAAATACAAGCTACATGGAAAATCTCTCTGCAGACTTAAAGCAATAACTGCCACATCTGTATCAGGGCTCTTAATGATGACTGTTTCATGTTCCTGTGCAGCATGATGTGCATGTAAGAACACCCTTGTGTCACATTCCTCATGATCACATTCAAGATCCTTAACAGCATTTACAGTTTGTGAACCATCTGTTACTTTCAAGCAGTGACACAGTTCTCCATGTGCCATGTACACAGTCAAGTCCTTGCCCACAACAGTTAGATCAGCATCTTTCCACACATCAAAGAGGAATTCAGCCAGTGCCGCTTTGTTTGTTCCATCAGATAGAAACTTTTTCCATTGAGTTGGTGTCTTCTGGTTCCTTCCATAAATTTGCACCTGTTGTGTGCCACCAACAGCTCTATGTGACCGTTCTACATTTTTAATGCTCATTTCAGGATACTGGTCTATCACAAAGTCTACCCTTTCACACTTGTACTGCAGAGCAAGCTTGACTAAGTACTTTAGTATGGTCTCAGCGAGCTCTCCAAAGGTGGATGGTCTAGACTGAAGGGCTTGTATGACCGCCATGCCATCGAACAAAATAGCTCCATTTGCTGGGATTTTATCAACTAGGCAGTCCCCACCTTTAGCCTCTAATAAATCCATGAGAGCTGATTTGTTAGTTTTGGCAAGTGAACCATCTGTACTGGCTAGAGGATAGGAAACCGTTCCCAGTGAGTAGGATAGAATCTCCCTAAGGTCAATTTTTCTACTTTGGCCTATTATGAGCAGTCTGGAGAACAGCTTCTTGTCAGCCCGTAGAATCACATCCTTGCCCGCTGCAGATTTCTTCTTCGTCTTTGCCTGGTCACTAAAGGTTTTCAGTTTAAGTGCCTTGATGGGAGCGAATATGTCGACAGATTTTGACAAAAGTCGCTGGTCCATAAACTCTTTGACAGCTTTTTCCCCCTTGTCTGGAGCTGCGAGCAAATCCTTCTTGATTTCTTCAACTGCTACTGTCCCAGAGCTAAGACACACAATACCTTCGTGGTGTGTGTCGAAAGGGTTCAGCATAGAATCTAGGGTGGAACTTATTCTAGTCACAGCCTTTTCATCAGCATGGATCCGTGTGCTGTCAAGGTCTTTCCGTTTCCGTTGTTCAGGAGATTTACCTGCCATTGACTCACATTGTCTTGTTATAGCAGCCCTTTCATTTTGTGATAATATCCAGCGATAAACTGCAGCTCGATTCTGTGTTATCCCTGTCCATCCACCTTTTGTCTTGGAATCTCGGTTGCATGTTTGCTCAATAGCCTGGTCACAGGCAATCGAGGCAAATCCACGGACACTTTGACGTTGGACAGTCCACTGTCCTTTAACGCTGAGGTCGTTGTGGCAAGAAGGATGTGTCACAGGCAAATTGACCATTTCCAGCCAGTATGCAGGTAGATACCTAGCATAGTTCACACGATCATAGGCAAAAAACATCGGCATCATCAATCGCACTGTTGACAGGTGGAGTTGCCAGTCAGATTCTCTTGTTGCTCTCACAAACAGAAGGAGTGTTTGAACCATATCGATGTATGAACTCCAGAATGCAAATGTTTGGTTGACTGCACTTCTCCTTTCCACATATTCTGCATACTTAAAACAGATTTTTTCAAATTTGTCATTAGCACCCAAAACTTCAATTGTTCCCTCTGGGAATGCACATTTTATCTCCTCAATAACATCCAAACACTCATCTCTCTCCACTGGTGGCAAAGAGTCCAGGAAGGTGTTTACCCTGGCATACATAAGCTTGTGTGCCCTCATACTGCGGTTATACTGATGACCACTGATCACCCCATTGATGGATCCTGGGGCAACCACTTCAGACTCAGTGAGTATGTCTTGCAGTCCTGCATCTCCAAACCTTTTCCCTAGAATACCGAGGTAGGACATGTATGTGTGAAACTCGCCTAGTCTTATCACTATACGCTTCGTCAAGTCTTCGTCTTTCCAACGGATTTGTTGAGCCTTGGCATATATAGCTTGGTCAAACACTAACACGATATGGTCCAGTTCAAGCTGATCAGCAATTTGGACACTTCGCTTCAGAATTGTGTTTACCGTTGACATCTCTGTCGGTGAAGCCTCAATGACTGGAAGATAATGCAGTGCTGACTTTTGCAGAGTAGCATCACCTTGAAGCAATGTATGGAAACCTGTCCAGCTTGGGACTGTGCATCGTTCAGCATCTATGTATTTTACAAAAACATATGCCAGTTCGGTTTGGGCTGCAGACACGGTGTTCAATCTGTATGTTTCCAGCTGCAGTGGAATAGTATGATGATGACACAAGTTCTGTGGCCCTTGTCTTTTAGACTGTTGGTAGTGTTCTACAGGAGTGCTAGGGGGTGCTTTGAATGAGGACACTCCCTTCTGTAGTGGTTGTCTGTTTGTTCTTAACGCAGGTTCAGCGACAGAACTTTGCAGCATAATGCCATTTGTATGGTGAGTAGTTCCACGACCTGACAGTGTCTCCTCCCCAAAGTCAATATTGTCCCACACCAGTATTGTAGGAGTCTTCTTCGAGAATCCAACTGGGATTTTGTCTCTGCCCTCTAGTAGTTGTAGTTGGGCAAGGCTAGTGTCTAGACTGACAACTGTGTCCCATGAAGCACAATGTCCTAGTCCACTCAGCAGTGACACAACTTGTGAGGAACCTGTTAAATGGCGAATACTTAGACCAAGACATAACGATTTGGGTGTCTGCCTCCGACCTTTAGATGCAAGATACATAATGTCTTGACAAACAGAGATCACTTTTAGGTTCAAATCTTCTGGAATATCAACATAACAGGCTAATGTTGGTTCCTCTGTTGCACCTACAATCCAAGCAATAACATTGTACAGTTCAAGTGGCACAACAGATTTTGCATCAGACACATTTAAATCATCTGATGTGGGTGGCCAGGGGCACGTCATACCGGGAGAGTCACATAGTAGCTGCTTCAATATCAGCGCTGCTCTATAAAGTGTCCTTGTGTTCTCAGTAGTTTGCGGACCAGCTGTTGTTCTTGCCATGTGTTCAGTGTCACTTTCAGCTTGGCTTAGTTCAGTTGACTCAGTTGTGTCTGTACCTGATGGATGAGGTAGCCTGTCTATCAGTGTATCTGCAGACAATGTCTCAACAAAAACCAGTTCGCTGATGTTGCGCTTGCCGGGGGAGTGAAACACCAGTTGGGGAAAGTCCAGGGTCAGCCTTCTCTTCAATTTATCCTGCCTGCAACATAAGAACACATGGAAAGAGGAGCAAAAGGGTGTAAATAAAGATATATTCATACTGAAAAGTATTAGTAGTTTAAATATACTATCAAAGCCTTTTTTTTTAAATCCAGCATAAAAGTGTTTTACATCGCTGCCAGAAAAAGTTTCTGTTGTTACCTGTAGTTTGAAGCATCACGATCTTCATGTTTTTGCACTGTATTTAAAAACATTCGTCGTAGCTGGTTCATTCTCAGCACCTCCTGATTTACAATTATCCTTTGGCGGATGATCCTCTCGCAGAATATCATGTAGCGGGCATCAAAGGTTGGTTCACTTCTGAAAAGAATCACACACACACACACACACACACACACACATTTAATATGTGCCAAAAGGTATGCAGTCAAGATTGTAGCTACATACAAACAGCCTTTACAAGTGCATCTAAAACAAATGTAATATCATGGAAAAGTCCATTCAAAAAGTGAAACTTTTATTTATTCTATATTAATTTCATAATTTTTGACACTGTATCTGTCATGCATCTAGAATATGAATTGTAATTTATAATGTGTATATAATTGATAATGCAATTTAATAACTCACACTTCTTCGTCTGCGGTTCCATTAGCTGTTACAGCAGACTTTGTCAGGAACCTGGTGTACTGTCTGTAACAGGACTTGTGGTACCGCACCCCTATGGCCACACAGTCTCTGTCTTGAATATGCAGAGAATGCTACTGTCTTGCTTTATCCTGGCAGCGTTTATCAACTGGCCTAAACATAAAAGATGATTAAATGGTTTGTATGTGTGTAAGTGCTATGTATACTGTGTGTAGGGATGGGTACCTTTCACATTTGAACCGATACGGTACAGATACCCGGTACCTGGGAATCGGTACCGGTACCAATTTTCAGTACTTTTGCGTTTGTTTATGTGGTAATAATTGTTAATTTGTTTAATAATAAAATCTAATTTTTTCAATTCAACATATTTATTTCTCAAAATATAAACTTTAAAAAATATGTCAAAACAATATAAAATTCAGGATGAGCAGTGCTTTATTGTTGAGTGAACGTGCATTTTGTAACATGAAGGTTGCAGTGTTATCAAAGAATGCAGAGGAGCGCTCTCAGGTGCATGGAGGAGAAAAAAAAAAAAAAGGTTGCAAGTGCACGTGTGTTTTGTTGTGATGACGTCGTAGCTGTGCGGCGCACCGGTCAGACAGTATTGTGGGCACAGCATGGTTGGAATAAACAAAGTTGAGTCGGGCTGCTCTGTGCACATATCGAGGATCACGCAGGAGTCTGAGGGATTTAATTTCAGCGAGGCAGTTTGGAGTAAAGTGGCAGGCAATATTCCTGAGTTGAAGAGCTGAGTATTAGCGGAGGACCGGAGATGCAGCAGCTAGCTGCTAGCTGCTAATGACCGGTCTACAGAAGAATGGAGAGAGCAAACGGAGTAAGAAAGGTCCAATCTCGAGGCAGACGAAGGCCAAGCCCGGTAGAGACATTGGAGAGATAGCAGCTGGCGGCTAACAGGCCTAGAGCCGGCTGTTCGTCTCTGCGCCGGGTTGGAAGAGAGCAACAGCTTGTGGCCGCGGTGAGCAGACAGGACCAGACGAGGAGGTAAATAAAAAATAGTGCGATTGTCAGCACGCTTGTTAATCAAAGACGTCAAATGAAAACAGGTTGAAATCAATGATCAGTTTAAAGTTAACGCCGTTTAGGTACCGAAACATGGTACCGTTTGATTTTACATGAATCGGTACTCGAATTCGGTACCCATCCCTAACTGTGTGTGTGTGTTTACCTGCTGAAAGCGTTTCTGCTTGTGAAAGATGGTCTTTCTGCCGTTTGCCTCCCACAGTAATGCTCTTGTCCGTTTTCTTGCAAATTATACAAAAGGCAGGGAGCACGGGGCCAGCAGAACCGATAGGCAGGCCCGTCTTCGATCTTAGTTTTTTCCGTGGAATGTCACTTGAGCCTGAACCTGAAGCGTTGTCCGATGGCACCGACTCGTCTTGACCCAGAGCCAGCCGTTTGGCCCGTTTTTCGGCAGAATCCAATCGCCTTTTATCAATGAACCACCGGTAACAAGTCGGGTGAAACCTAGCGTCACCAGGAATATCTTTATATTCAACATTGATACAGGATTTAAATGTCTCGGCTAATTTATGAGAGTCGCTATGACAGCAAAGCCACCGTTGCAAACAATTTCTGTAAGTATCCCACCTTCTGATAGTGAAATCATTCACCTCTTCATTCCGTACAGACGTAACATGCATGTAGCATATTTTGTTGTTCTTTTTTCTTACTTTTTTAAGGTGTTTTAGATGTTTTAGAGTACTTTCCTCTTCATCGCTAGACGTTGTTGACATCGCCATCTGGGATCTGCGCGGCTACCTGATTGGTCGAATGTGACGCACGTTACAAAAACGTCACCTCTCTGAGCGAAAATATTGTTCCGCTAAGCAAGAAATAGTCCCGACTTTAAACACGAATTAAAAAATACTGCAGGATATCAAGAGGAGAACTTTTTTTTTCTAGTTGAAAACCAAAATATCTTTTTTAAGAACCAAAAATTATTTAGTGCCCAGACATGGGAACGAGATGAAACGAAAAACGGGTTCACCTTATGGCCTATGGATTCCAGACCCTTTCGCAGTTCGAAATTAAATTTGAGCGCGCAAGGCAGTCTGGGTATACCCAGGCTACTGCTTTTCCTCATTATGTTAAAAAAGGTAATTTATAGGAGAGGATAGACACCTGAGACACACATCTGACACACCCACACCTGGGCGAACGTTGCACACAGCATTATTAGCTGCTTTCTTAGCCTGCTCTAATTATTTTATTAGCCCTTACTAACAGAGAAGAAGAGGACTGTGTAGGTATAAGCACTTACCATCAGTCATATCTTTAACTAGGTCGCGTCTTCTCACCGGCTCCGGTGTAAACAGCAGCTAGCAGGCGCCGTTGTGAAGTTTGGCTCCACTTGTACTCCCGAGCGACAGTCTCTTTAACGCTGTCCTCGTTTAGATAACTACAGTCAGAGACATTGTTTGCTATCATCGGCTCATCCATCAGTGCAATATCTTCCTCCTCATCTTCCTCCAACTCACTCACTCTGTCATTATCTTGGCTAATGTTTGCCGGACCTGTCTCCTCCTCACCTACCGGTGCATTGACATAGTCCATAATAAACTCTGCCCAGTTATCATGATATGTAGCACCTCTGACCGGAATCAGATTGAGTGTTTTGCAAACAATTACTCACATTAATCCATCTATTTAAGCTAGTGATCTTCAACACTATCTAAACCATGTCATTCAGCCTTTGTGTGCAGCGAAAAACTTTCCATCAACGATACATTTAAATGCTTAAAAACTATACTTAGCTTTAAGACAATATTAACATTAGTATGAAATTCAAATTATGAGACTTTATTTATTCAGAAACGCATGAACCCAAAACAGCCCAAAATCACTTTTTTCATGATTAAACATGTTTTTACAAGAACGATCGGCTGTAACCTCCGACTCATTTTGATGGAACACGTCACAAATATCTTTGTCATGACAACTTGACATGAACACAGATAACATAACCTGTAAATATCTTTGCCATGACCATTTGAGATTGATCCCCAAAGGGGGAACTAACATTGCTTTAGGTAGAGTTCATCCAGCGCATCGTCTGCTGCTCCTGTCTCTGCTCTGCTGTGTCTGTGTGAATTCCCCCCTTCTGCATGCTGCTCTGCTTCCTCCTCCTTATCTATTTGGAAGGTGATTAGTGTTTGCAGGTGTGCCAGGTTGCTGCAGGGGGAGGTCCGTCAGCCACACAGGAGAGAGAGGCACTTCAAAACAGTGATTCACACACACACAATTAGGGATAAATTAATACACTGCAAAACACACACAAAAGGTCTCTCCTGGTGACTTTGTGACACATGGACCTTAATCTGTTTGGAAATCACAGTCTGTAAGACAGTTGGCTGCAACCACCGTCAGAGAAAGGATGGCTATCTTACTGTTACACAAAGTTTATAATGTGAATATACGACTACCTGATTGGTCAAAACTGTAGCACGATGGTTTGGACTTGGCCCGCCATTGATATCATGCAGGCTATGTCCCTAGCCTCTTGGTGCTTCTGTCTTCTGCTCAACACTTGTTGTAGAAATACAACTATGCACATTTCTCCTTATCTGGCCCTCTCTATCTGTACCTTGTGTTCCTCAGTGCTTGCCTCCTCCTGGGCCCATGACCTTGGATGTGTCTCTGTGAATGTGTCTCTTTGAATGTGGTATCTGTGTGTGCTTCCATTGAATAATCCCTTTTTCTGTATAAATGCTAAATGGAGTGCACTTATATAGCGCTTTTATCCAAAGCGCTTTACACTACACACTGTGCCCATTCACACACACATTCATAGTGGCGTTAGGGGCTACCAGGGCACATTGGTGCCACCTGCCACCATTGGGAATTCATTCATACACCGATGAACGCAGCATCCATAGCCATTTGGGGTTCAGTATCTTGCCCAAGGATACTTCGACATGTAGACTGCCATGGCCAGGGATTGAACCACCAACCTCCCGATCAGTGGGGAACCACTCTACCAACTGAGCCAGAGCCGCCCCAACTGCTGATGCCTGTCATATTTTAATTTATGTTTTATGTTCTGCATAGTTTACACTAAAAAGCAACATTTACTATTGGTCTTACAGTTTTTTTCAATCGCTAACAAGCGCTTACCCATACTTCAGATACTTTTTCTAAACTCTTAACACAGACTCACACCTACAAAACACAATTGACCAAATGGATAATTTTCTTCTCAAAAACACATTTTGTTAAATATATACTAACTCTTCATTTCAAAATAGAACACATCTGTTATGTTGCTAAAATAACGACTAGTCTCAAGTTCTTCAATGCATCAACGCACTTGTTTATTTCTCGAACCTCACACCCTCAGCGCACACCTACAGTACGCCTTACAGTGTCAAAAGTGCAAGGTAAAACATCTTTGTCTGCACACACTAACTTTACCAAAACACTGGAAATCTGACACAAAATGAAATTATTCTGTCAAAGAATAACACTTGTTTTCACTTCACAAGGTACATGCAGTCAATCAAAGTACACCAGGTTTCAAAATGCTGGCTGTTGTTGACATTACAAAAAGTGCATATACTTTTATGTTTCAGTTTTACAGGTATTTGCATGCAAAACATGCAATCCACCGTTTTTACACTGAATTTCTTGGTTGGGAACTGTATGTCCACATTTAATGTTCACATTCAAAAGCATTCCAGTAAAAAGCAAATGTTTGTTTTTTCCTTTACTGTTTATTACAGGAGGTACATTAGAAATACTGTTTACAACATGATAGAACAGAAAAAGTTTTACAGTATTGCTTACAATGAACAAAATATCCATGAAATACATGAGCATTCTGAACAAAAAAAAACAACAGCAAAAAGCCCAGACAAAAAGGGGGGGAACTAAAAACAAAGCACAAAATTACTGCATCTAATCCCTGCGATCTTCAGGGTTAGGCCACATATTTTCATCAACATCGCATCTGATATTATCCAAGGTGATGCACCTGGGATAAAACAGCTTGGTATGTCGGATCCACCCTTGGCAATCATCAACTGTGATGTCCCTGCAGCCAGCATCCATGGCTTCAAGGAGGGACATCTGGTCATGTGGCTGATGGTCATAAACCTTCCACCTCCATGCAGAAAAGAACTCCTCTATGGGGTTGAGGAAAGGTGAATAGGGTGGAAGGAAGAGACGTAGCAGTCTTGGGTGGACTTCAAACCATGTTGTTATTGCTTGGGAATGATGGAAAGCCACATTGTCCCAGGTGATTAGAAAGGTCCTCATGTTTCCACCCTCCTGATCCTGCTCTGGAACCAGGCGCCGGTGGAGATCATTGAGAAAGACACGCTCTGGCGCTCTGTATTGTAGGGTCCAACCTGACATCTGTGAAGGACTAATCCTGAATTTGCAATTGCTGCACACATGGTAATGTTTGCCCCTCTCTGTCCTGGCACATCAACTGTGGCTTTTTCTCCAATTACATTTCGTCCACATCGACGCCTTTTGAATCCTGACTCATCTATGTAGATGAATTCATGAGGGACCTGGTTGGCCTCCAATTCCATAACTCTCTGAAACAAAGTTAATGTAAATGTCATTACTGTATACCACACTGTACTGTAACCTATTAGTGTGTAGCTTACCTACTTGCAATCTGCAAAGCTTATAGAACCAGACATTGAATTGAATATTCAGTACTATACCTGGATATATTGTCGTCATAGCTCCTTGACTCTCTCACTGTTCCTCTCAAAGGGAACAGTGTAGAGCTGCTTCATCCGTACTCTGTGATTGGACAATGTCCGTGTAATGGTTGTGAGGCTGATGCTATCGATATTGTCAAATATCTCATGCTCCTCCACAATTCTTGTTTGGATTTCATGCAGTTTTATTGCATTATTTGCAACAACCATGTCTACAATGGCAAGCTCTTGATGATTATTGAGGAGCTTTCCTCTTCCCCCAGAGGGAGGAAGACGCTGCATTCTTTGGTGGGACAAAAAGAAAAATCAACATATGCATTACTGTATGTCCCTCCTGTGATCTCCCTCCCAGGTCTCCCGCAACAAGGCCAGAGGACCCCTTACCTCATGACCATAAAGCAGTTAGAAAGAGGAGAAACCTGTAGAAGCTTGGGGTACCTCCCTATAGGCAAAGATGAGGTAGGGGAGCCATTGATCCCAGTCAGATCCAGTTTCATTAACTAACTGACGGAGCATCTGTTTGATGGTCTCGTTGAACCGTTCTGTCAGACCATCTGTCTGTGGATGGTATGGGGTGGTGCTGCTTCAGAAGGTTAGACTTGAAGTTAGTACCTTGGTCTGTTAAAATTTCATGTGGAAATCCCACTCTTGAAAAAAACTGAACCAAGGAAAAAGCCACTGTTTTTCAGGATATTTGGAACCATAATCTGTAATGACCAACATGTAACAATTTCCTGATTTACTCTTTTCCACAGGGCCAACAACATCCATCCCTAGGCGTTCAAAGGGAGTTCTGATGATGGGGAGTGGAGCTCTCGTGGGGCCTCTCATTGAGGTCTTTTGGCACTGAGGGCAACTCCTGCAGAACTGAGCAACGTCTAAACTCAAGCCTGGCCAGTAAAAATTATGCCTAATTTGAACTGTGGTCTTATGTTTCCCCAGGTGGCCATTCCAGGGAAACGAGTGGCCCAAGGTAAGTACCATGTCTCGGGCCACCTGCAGGACTACTAGCTGCTTAACCTGGCCATGCTGACGATAAAGAACGCCACTCTGCAGAAAATACTCCTCTGTCCTGCCATCAAGCTCTGGCTATGGGGCTTCCGACACTTCCCGGGCTGTGTCTCAAGCTCGACACTATAGAATGGCAAGCTACTGAGGGCTGGGGAATCTACATCCCCCCCTACTTAGCTTGTGCCCTGGTGACTTCAACATGACAACTTTGTATAGGATTTAACAGATCAAAAAGAACAGACAGGTCATCACCCAAAACCACTGGAAAAGGCAAGTTATCTGCGACTCCAACATTTAACAGGCCTGACCATATACTTCCACGTACATGTCGACAGTGGGATAGGACCTCTCATCACCATGTACACAGCAGATGGGGATAGTGTCTAGGGTACAGATGGTATTAGCTGGCACATATTTCCTGTGTACAAGAGCCACATGTGGCTCTTCAGACCATCTGCAGTGGCTCCCTGTGGCTGCGACAAAAAATGTGTTTTATCAAATTAAATTTCTTTTCTCTTTACATTTTAATTTTCATTGATTGTTGGTGTAGGCCAAAAGCAATTTGTATTCCTGAATTATAAAAATGTGTTGCTTATATACGCCATTATGTAATAAAGTCTAAGGCTCAGCATCTTAACCTCAGAATTTTGCCAACATCAAGCCTAGTTTTGAGTTTTTCCTATATATTTCCTCCAAAATCAGAGTATTACAGTTAAACTTTGATGGCATGTAACTGAATGGTTCAGTGTTTAAAAGCCTTGATATTTCTGCAGAGCATGTCTACAGAGTCCACAGCATTTAAATTAATAAACAAATGGGAGAGGGAAAGAGTGGGAGTATAAGAATAAAAGAGAAAGAGAGGAAGACAAAATATAGTTCTCCACTGAGTGACACTTCAATTAGCCTGTTGTCCTCCCTGGCTCTAATAGTCAGAGGGTGAACGATGCAGCCACAAGGCAGGTTATTTAAACGTCTTTTAAAACTCCTAATGTTTACTCAAGGCCAGTGATTAAAGATCTATTCTCTGACAGGTTGCCATACCTTGTTCCAATCTCCCCACCAAAAATAAAAGCAATTCTGTTCTAATAACAAAAGCAAACTGATTGCACACATAACAAAGAGGGGAAAAAGGTCTCAGTGCTGTGAGTTGGATGCTTTAGAATGCTTGAAACCAAAATATTGGGTAAAAAGGCTGGTTAACCCTTTGGAGTCTTGGGCTATTTTGTCCATTTCTTATATACTTTTCATTCTGCCACTTGGAAAATGTGTAACATGCATATTTAACATCACTATCATACTTTAATATTTCGCACAATGTCATTTATATAACCTGATAATTGTTTTTTCACTTTGACCTACTGGATTAACATTTTGAACCCAAAAGAAACCAAAAAACATCTAAAATCTGATTTTAAAAAATTATGTTTTTTTTCCCTTTCGACACAATAACGCTCAATGAGTTTTAGATGTTGCAAATGTGTGTACAGGTTGCAAATATAACATAAGTTTCATCTGCTTATCTGGGTCGCAGAGACAGCAGGCTAAGCAAAGTATCCCAGACGTCCCTCTCCTCAGCTACAACTTCCAGCTCCTCCTGGGCGACCCTGAGGCATTCTCAGGCCACATAAGATTCCAGTGTGTTCTGGGTTGAACCCTGGGCCTCTTACCAGTTTTTCCCACATACCTCTGATAATTTAGTCATTATAGACTAAAGGCATCTTGATTAAAGTCTACATTCTCTGTAGGCCCATGCATTTGGGATTACATTTATATTAAGAGCAGACATATTCCTGTTTCCCAGCTGAGCCAGTAGAAATATGATGTCTGTGAAGTGTCATTAATAAAGTAATTTTGATTTAGATTATTTATTTTTCATTAAATAAATTCACCAAATACACCTTTATATTTTGTATTAACTATTTAGGACACCTTTTGACAGTGACTTGTATAGAAATGTGGATAAAAGATCAGAGCTAATAGCTAAACAGTGAAAATATTAGCTGCTTTAGAGCATGCACGCAGATGGCACGAGGGACGGGGGATATGATCCCCCCAGATTCATAGTGCTCGTGATCCATATTATATATAATATGTAAACTTGTTCCCAGGCCCCGTCCTGCTCTGTGACCAATGAGGTGACAGCATATTCACACACCAGTATGAGGATACAGAATACGCTCATCCCATTGGTCGAGGAGAAGATAGCAGAAGACAACAAAGCAGCATGCGCAGGTTATAACTGACACTGACGTCGACACTGCTTTACAGGGAGGTACACCTTAGAGCAGCAATGGTACTCCTCCGAGAAAAAAACATAAAAGGATGCAAAAATACTGAGGAATGGGAAAAAGGAAACACCTGGGTGGGTAAAAGTATGTGATAACATCTATAAAGCCCACTGCACTGTGTGCTGGCGCTCTTTTTCTGTAGCCCATGGTGGACTGACTGATCTGAAACAACATGCTTCCAGTACTGCGGTCACGCCATCTGCACTTTAAATTCTAGTGCGCAATTACATTGTACTTTACAGTAGCCTGTTTGTCAGCTGCATGACTCGACAAAATAGCCATTCAATTGTATTCATGCTGCTCCAATAAAATAAGTACATCAACTTGTTATCAGCAAACTCCAGTGCATTCTTGAAGACCAGGTCCCCATGTGTTCATGACATGAATTCCATGTCTTTTTACTGAACCAATTTGGAATCATGGAATGCCATCATCTTCCAAAATGGCCATTCAATTGCATACATGCTGCATTTTAAAAGCCAACAAAAGTAGTAAATCAAATTGTTATCAGCAAACTCCACTGCACCTTTGAAGAACAGGGCCTAATTGTTATTTTGTATTAAAGTGAATTGCTGGATAATAATTTGTTTTCCAATGAATTCATGTCACACAAAAATATGCATCTAATTCAATTCAGGTTTGAGTCAAATTGTTAAAAAATCATTTCACTCACAAAAAAGGGGCTAAAAATTTCACCACGCCAGGGTGGGTGAAGGCAATCAGGTCGGCCGGCCCTGCCAATGAGGGGTCCCTTTTTTCTTTTTTGGGGAGTTGGCAACCCTATGCGAGCGGTCAGTGAGATACTTATCGTGGTCATCAGTGTAGATCAAGAGAGAAGGTGTTCAGTAAAGAGTTGGTCTTCAGTCTCTTCTTAAAGATTGAGACTCAGCAGATCGGATGGAGTTTGGAAGTTCGTTCCACCACCGGGGCACTACAGAGGAGAAGAGTTTGGTTTGAGACCATAGACTGTATATAAATAATGGATGTAGTGACCGTGACGTCACCCGTTGGTTTGTGGACTGCCCGTTGGAAGCCTCGAGTTCAGCGTTATACTCATCGCCATCTTGCGTCGCCATCTTGTTTCTGATACGCGGAGCAGACCATAATTGGACTGTGGCGGAGCCCGAGGGATCTTGGATACGCATTGTTCTGCTTCTCTCCTGGTGACGGCTCGCCTTGTCAGTGACCTGTAGCCACGCCCCAATCATACGATTCTTTATCTTCTATTTTCTTCTAAATGGGGCCATTATTAGAACTATTAACATCAAATTGTCGTGAAGATGATTTTTTACTAGCGATTGAGACCATAATGTTTTCCTGAAAAAAATGTCTGAGGTAACAAATCAAGTGAGAAGTTTTCACATTTTGCACTGAAATGAATGGGCAGATCTTTTTTGCAGCCAAACTTAGCACCCCCTACTGGAATTTTCGGTGATTTGCAGGCTTAATGCACTTCCTGGTTGGCCTCCATGCTCAGACACGGAGATTGCCGCCTGTTTGAGACGCAGAGGCCTTCAGCGGCAGAGGAGCTAGACGTCTTTCACTGGAAGAACGTAGTGGACGGGAGGGTTTGTGGACCTGAACAAAAGAGTTCAGATATGCAAGAGCTGTACCCGTTGCTATTTCGTAGGCAACAGACACCTTGAAGGTCAGTTGGTCATCAGTCATGACACTCAAGTTTCGTGCAGAGCTTGAGGGCACAAGTTGCATGGATCCAAGCTGAAGATTGACGAGTCATGATCGGGTTTGGATGTTAGAGGAAAGAGGACGGTAGGAGAGGAGACTAACCCAATGAAGCTTTAATTTACAAACACACAGACGCCTTTTGATTCCAAGTATTACCACAAAAAATGATGACACTTTTCTATTACTCATGACTTCAGTCATCATACTGGTCTAATAATATCTTCTTTCGTATGCTCCCGTTAGCATCAAAGGCAGCATTAGCTGGCTAATAACGTAAGTTAACACACTTCTGTGAACGCTTATAATTGCTAAAATGTAAATAAAATAAAACTAGAATTTCACTCACCAAACAAATTGGAGCATGGGCTTCTTGTGCGGCAGTGGTACAGCTCACCACACAGCAGGTGGTGTAATTAGTCCAATGTTTGCATCTAAAACTCTCCGACAGCTGACAGGTAAAGTTGGCAAACAGACAGACAACCTTCTTCAGGTCCCACAGGACTGGTCCGTCCCTCAGCTCAGGTCTCCCTTGTGGAGTGAATTTCAGCTTTTCGCTCTTGCAGTTGTTTTGGGGTTTTGTGTGTTTTTGGTATTTGCAGCATTTTTCTTTGGCAATGGTTTTGTGGGTTTGTAAGTTTTTGCCTCTGCTTCGTTTCTACACTGCAAAAGAGGTGTGTCTAAAAACAAGATAAAAACACTAAATCTGAGGGAAATGGTTTCTTGAATTGAGAATATTAAATCTAGAAATAAGTATGTTATACGCCTAAAATAAGAACCAAGATAAATTATCTAACACTTCTAAATCTAAAGTTGTTTTTTATTTTATTTTGGTAAGAAACAAATAATTGTCAGGTCACTCTGCTCGGGCCAGTTCATCGCTGCTTGCAGCTTTAATTTATCTTGTTTTAAGAGTTAATTTCTTATTTTAAGCGTTCAACATGCTTATTTTTAGATTTAATAACACTTTAATAAATACACTTTTGCATTGTAGGATTGCAGCATTTTTCATTGGCAATGGTTTTGTTGGTTTGTAAGTTTTTGCTTCTGCTTAGGATTGCAGAAACTTCTGTTGCTGCGTTTTTCTGCGCAATTGTTTTATGTGTTTGTGTGCATTTTTTAACTTACAGATGTAAGATGATGCAGATGATTTGAATTATTAGTACATGGGGGAAAACAGTGTAATTAAGGTATTTAAATACATTTCAACAACTCAGACAGCACAGAAGACAACTTCAGCAGCACCCCCACCACCTCCACATGTTCATTTCTTTTTTCTTTTTCCTGCTGCTGTGTTCATGGCTTGCCAGATTATAACAAGCCAACTTTGGAGCTTCTTGGACGTGGTGAGCTGGCCTTTATCTCTGGGAAACAGATGCATACAATGGCACCCCAAGGGGGTTTATGGATAGGTATGTGGGTGTTTGCAGAGGGTTCCTTTTATTTTCAGCATTTTATTTACAAATGATCCTAATACCTGTTTTTGTATCAACCTAGTTTTGTCTTTTTGAAAATGGAAATAAAAGTGTGATTTCATGAAAAACAAGGTTGCTTGGTATTCTCGTGATCTCTCTGAGGGCTGTAAGGTTACTTGTTTGTTTGTATATGAACAAAGTGTCATGACCCAGGCTACTGTGGAATAACCACTTATTTCTTAATCTTTTTCAAAAACATTTTTGTGTGTAGAGATGTCTGATGGAAATAACATGTTTGTTTTTTTTCAAGTTGTGTGGGCAGAACTAGAAATTCTTTCATGACTGGTTTCATAATTTAAAATGTGGAAGGCCAAAGCCAAAGGTCACACTTTGTGGTAATACATTCAACATAAGAAAATCATAAAGCACTCTGTGTTGCAGAGAAGAATTGAGGACAACTTTGAAACTAAACAAGCTGTTGGAATATTTACATACTTGTGCTTTCAGAAAAGTGCAAGAACCAATAGGAATATGCTCATTTTGGAGAGATCCCCACTTGCATTAGTAAAGCTCCAGTTTAAGCCTTCAGCATGGAACAGGCTTATTCTTCCCCACTTCTTCATGGATTAGTTATTGCATATAGATTTAATTGAATTTCATACCAGTCATAGAGAAGGCACACAATTCCAAATGGCACAATCTTCTCTGCTGTGCTTCACTGCCATCATAGCTATAAATAACCAGGCGGTAGCTGCATAATCTAAAGAAACTGCTTCCTTTGCCCTGGCCTTGCTCTAAAAACACTATGTTAATGTCTTTTAGTTGTTGTTTTTCAGCAGAGGGAGCTGATCAATGATGTATTTAACTTGATTTTAGGGCTGCCTTTGACATAATCTTATAAGGCATTTCATGGGACTTAAAGAGAGCTTTTATATTGATCAGAGGTACTACTTTGAAATTGCCTGTGGCAACAGTAAACTTCCAGTTTTGCACTACTTTAAGGTGTCCTGGTGTACTATTTCTTTCTTCTTCTTTTTTTTTAAACTCACTTCTTTATTTCACAAGATCACGAACATAGACGGATTATCATGACCACGGGCCCTGGACACAAACTCGCCACGGGCCCCTGCCTACACACGCAAAGTGTGCGCGCAAAGGCGCTCTTTCCATTGCGCACATAACAACACCGGGCAACACACAACCACACAAAATAACTGTCATTTTAGGTCTGTATTGTTTGGCACCTGCCACGTACAGCATGATATACACATAGACGGATTATCATGACCACGAGCCCCTGTCTACACACGCATCATGTGCGCGTGCAACGGCGCTCTTTCCATTACGCACATAACACCGGCACACACAACCACACAACATTACTTTCAGTTTAGGTCTGTTTTGTTTGGCACCTGCCATGTACAGGACGATACATATATTATGGGAGAGACAGAACGCTCAAATAGCCAGCCCTTGTTGTTTTTTTCAAAATAGGTGGTTACCTATATTTCAATTAATACTACAACTATCAACCAGCGCATACAGAGTCCCATTAATACTCTCTCTCTCCCTCACGCTGGCCGGAGCACACAGACGCACTTACACACACAAATACAGGCACATGCCATGGAGGAGTCATGTTGTAATGGTAATAAACAAATGCACTAAATCGCGCTAATGTGTTCAGACCGACCGTCCGACCGAATGCGGCACTCAGATGCCGAGTACTCAGATACCGGCTACAGTCCTCGAAACTACTCACCTAAACCACCGGCTTTTTCCTGGCCTTCTTCGAGGAAAAGTCCTTGATAAAGTAATCACAGTCCAACTCTCTGACCAGTTTGGCCTCTACGGCCAGTTACATAGTGTGGTTTCAGCCGTTTCAGCTTTTTCTTTCCTCTGTTTTTTTTTAGCTGATCCACTGAGTGCCCACGTCTCCATTTTAAAAACGCACTTTGACCCCAGCGACCAGCGTATTGTGTCATCACACATTACTGATTTAATCTTATAATTTCTAAAGCATTTAATTGATTTTATTATCATACTACATTTTCAAAGCCACATTCATTCCAATATATTTTTAAATTGTACCAAAAAAAAAAAAAAAAATCTGAAGGCCAAGGGCCCCTATTGGCTCTCGGGCCCTGGGCACACGCCCACTTTGCCCATGCGGTAATCCGTCTATGATCACAAACACACATTCTCACAACACATACATTAAGAACACACATAGAGAACATATAATCATGCCCTCACATCCTATCTTCAAATATTTTTTCCTCCTTCTTAAAAGGAGGTAATATGGGCAACATGTATCCATGACTACAAACACTTACTGAAAAACTAAAGTGGAAAAAAACACTAAGAAAATAAGAAAAAGAAGAGGTGACTAAAGTTCTGACATTGTCTGTATTACTGGTAGCCATCTTTGTTTAAACCTGTCTGATTTAAGCTGTAACCTTGCTGTGATTTCTCCATGATAAATACATTTTTTATTCTCTCTCTCTATTCCGTTATACTGGAGGGTTGTGGCTTTAACCAAGAGGCTGTAATAGTTTTCTACGATATTAAAATCAGAATTCTTAGTAACAAAGTCAAGTTCCCATCTATAATATTATCTGGGACTATACCCAATATGTACACTGCTAGATCTAGAGTAAAGCCCAAAACATGTTTTATTTCCTTTTGAATATTTTTTCCAAAAATGTAAAATCTTTGAGCAATCCCAAAATATATGAGTAAAATCCTTCAGCAGCCCACAACCCCTCCCTGGTGTACTATTTCAATCTATAATATATTCTCTCACTTTGGCAAATAATAGAAACAATTTCTGTTCATAACCATGCTCAAGATACTGCACACATTAACTACTGTATTTCCTGAATTTACACAAATCCACAAAACACATCCAAAATATGAATGAATCAGATCAGTAATTATCAACAGCTGATAAATACTTGTAAAACCTGGCTTCTCAAACTGCTGACAAAGGTTTGCATCAGACTGAATGGCAAGTCAATCTGAACCAGACCTTGTGTTATTAATTTAGTATAATGTTTTCTATTTAAAGAAAAAATATCAGTGATGTTGAATACAGTGTGGCTGGATGACTGTGATTTAGTGTTCACAACATATATAGCAATTTATTCAGATTATCAGTCAAAAGAAGAGATTAGAATGAATTCACATGGTACTCAGAGTAATCATAGTCCATGGCTCTTCTGCCTCCCCTGCCTCATATGTTGCAACACGCAAGACTCATTGGCCCTCATTTATCAAACGAGCGTAGAAACCAGCGCAGATCTGAGCGTATATTTTGTCTTACAACAGGGTTCATGTGTGATTTATCAAACGATCGTATCTCTCCAATCACAGTGTAAGAATGATCAGAATTCTGAAGGTTCTGAAGAGTTTACGACACTGAAGGGCGCAATACGGCAAAAAGAGGATTTTTTCCCCCTAAAGTCGCTTTATTAGCAAAGTAGACCATTACAAATAACAACAGGAGGGAATAGACATTTTACAGAAATACGCATCGACGGAGGTTTATGACATAAAATTACTTATAAACTCAAACAAGTTTGGTGAATATTTTACATTTGGAGCACAGACTTAAAAGTTTTCACAGCTTTTTGGTTGAAGGAGGTAAACAATGTTTTAAAGTAAGTTTTAATCCAAAAGAAGAGGAATTTCTCAGTCAGAAAGTGAAACGATGTCCAACAGCTGCAACATGTATATGATACGATAATATATATGATAGCCTATATAATATCCAAATATTGTTATTATTATGATGGAGAGATATCATTCACCTCTTTAAATTTAGTAATAATTCTGTTCCAGTCAGAGGAGCGTGTGGCAGCACTGATTGGAAATGTTTCTATAGGGTCAGAACCGCTGGTGGAGGAGACGCTGACGGAGCGTCAGCGTCTCCTCCACCAGCAGGATAATAATAATAATAATAACAGTAAATAACAGAGGACAACAACTTTTAATATCCTCGGCTAGTATTCTTTTTGAAGAATGTCACAGGGTGTATTTATTTTAAATGATGTTTTAGTGATGAATGATGTTGCCTAAACATGCTTTGCTTTGTCACCATTAAAAAAACAAAACACCACAGAGTTTTATCAGCTCCAGGCATCGATACTATAGTCTAAGATCAATTCTCCAACTCAGACGTGTGGACTTTGCGCTGACTCAAATTTGTGTACACGAGCTGAGAGCAGACTGAGATCTGACCGTACCCTCCGATCACGTCCACATTTATAAATGCCGAGCCTTGGGTAGAAATGATCGTACGCCCACTTTACGCTCACTTTCTGTCATACGCTTCTTTGATAAATGAGGGCCAACATGTGTGTCACATGTGCAGGAAACCAGAGAAAAGTTTTTTTTAAGTCTCTGTGTTCAGCTCTCTATTATTATTATTATAGATACTGATTCAAACTGAATCTCTATGATTTAAGGTTTCACTGTTTTTACTTTCAGATATCTGCTTTATTTTACTATTTCATGCTCGCTTTTATCTGTATACGAGTCTTCTTTAATGGAAACCAGTCTACTATTACTGCAGGGAGTAATAGACCAACAAGCAGAAACACCCCCAGTGAAATGAGTGGAATCGATAAAGGGCTGCAGACAGCAGGGGATTCTTTACTTTTAAGGATTTATAGGAAAGTCATTTGAACACCTGTAGATAGAAAGAAGAGGGTAAACAGTCCACGTCCTTCAAAAAAGGACTTGCTTTCCTGCGGAGCCGACCAGCGTATGTCACTGAAGGGGTTGAAGTGTGTTCCCAGTCAATCTTTCTGCCATCCTCACCACTCGCAACAGGTCCTACCTGTCCTCTGCTGTGCAGCTGGCAAACCACACAGTACAGCAGTAGGTCAATAGGCTCTTCATTGTGGCTCAATAGAAGTAAGGGTTTAGGAAGGTAAGCCTGCTTCACCTCCCTGAGAAAGTTGTGTCTGTGTTGGGCCTCCCACACCTGATGGGAGATGTTTCCAGTCCAGGGGCCTCATGTATCAATGCTGTGTACGCACAAAAACATTGTGTTTTTTCCCCACACACGCCACATGTATGAAAAGTGAACTTGCCGTGAGAATGTGCGGTGGCACTGCAAACTTTTCTTGGAGGAAAGTACTGTCTTTTATGCTCTATTTAAAACGTGTTTCATGTCTAACACTTAAACTACACATAACTGGCTTTGTGTTTACAGTTTATAGATCTCAAACAATGAAGGAAAATTGCCGTTTTCCACCATCAATAATCCACCATCTTAATATGAGGGGATAGATCATTTTATTGTTGATCTATCATTATATTTTAGATTTCACCTGGGTACTGCTGCTTACTTGTGCAATGATAGTATGTTGAAGTCTGTATGTTTTTAAAGGTTGTATATTTTCTTAAGTCTATAGCCTATATTTTGCTATTTCCACTATTTTTATATACATGTATACCGAATTTCCTTCCAGGGATCGATAAAGTATTTCTGATTCTGATTAATATGGAGCGCACAAATACCACAGATTACCTGCTTTTATCACTGTGTCAAAGTCCCAATCGCCAATGGTTTCCCCTTTGGTTTAACATGGAGACGTTAACACTGCAGTTGCACATCGATCTATGACCACAGATCCCTCTCCTCAGAGAGAAAACGAGATTTGGAAATCATTTCAGAATAAGTCAGGTGTGGTGCATATTTTATCCCATATGTGATGTTTAATTGGGACAATAAGTGTGGCTTATAAACCGATGGGTCAAACATTTTTGGCACGCATTACGCACTGGTTGATCTATCTATTCTGAAAACTAGACGACAACGGTGGAGTTTAGAGGAAGCGTGTGTTGAGGGACACTTCTGTCATGGTGCAGCTCTTTGATCCAGCTGCGTTAACAGCCACAGTGACACCTTGTTGCTGATCTCAGAGCACCAACAAGCACATTTTCCTGCCCCCACCTCAGAGATCACCACGTCCACCTCGCGTGCAGTGACAGCACGTTGATTTGCCTTTTCTTTTTTTTTCTTTTTTAATCAGCGGGCATGCTGGCACTTTATAGTCATTTTCATGTTATCTGCGTATTCATTTTCGGGAGGGGCAGGGCGTGCCTGGTGGCCCGTGCATGTGCACTTAGTTCCACGCTGGTTGGGATGTATCAAGGAAGACCTGTTGATCTGACCATCTATCCTTATAAAAACAATGTGTTATGTCATAAATGATTGTATGCTGTTCCACTTCAACAATCAGTCTCTTGTCGTCCATGTCGCTGATCCTCTGGGACCCTTTGATTGATTGATTGCTGATCTGGTGCCTTGGTCATAACATAATGTTGATGTGAAGTAGTTTTAGGCTGCATGAACTGCGTATTGTGTTTTATTTTGAAAGGGGGCAGAAGTGTATTACGTTGATTCTGAGTCAGACTTCCTGTCTGGTGCGATCTGCTCTGTTGAGATTTACAAGGTTTAGAGTGGCTCGCGTAGAAAATAGAAATGCTACCTAATTTTCGCGCAGCAGAGCGGAGAGCCACGGCTGGGACGTTGCTAAAACGTTCCGCAGCGCGGCCAGTAAAAATGCTCTCATTGATTAGAGTGACAGCGTTCAGCAACGGCGACCGCAGCGCAGCCGTTCCCCAGCTGTAACGCGCACGGTGGAAATCAGGCTTCATGGTCATTTGGGTCACCATAATGGGCTTTGCAGACTTTGCAATCTATCTTTTTTTCCGGCATTCTTTTCCCTTTGGGTTGCTTGCTGCCTGGGTACTTGCTGGCTTGCTTGGCTGGTTGGTTGCTGGATGATTTTTTGGTTTTAATATACTCAATATGTTGCTCATTTGTAAGGTTATAGGATGGTGGCTTCGCTCTCTTTCTGATGGCCCTGTCCCTTTGTGGCACTGAGATCAAGTCAGTGAATTTAACTGATCTCACAGACTGAACAGAAAGAACATAACAAAAAGAACCTATGTTATTGCAACAGTGGCAGCCTTTTCCCAAGCTCTGCGGAATACCGCAAAGAATACCATCCATGACAGCTTCTGCCCAGCCATCATCCTAGTCCACTTCCTACCTTCCTTGTCCTAGTGGTGTTTTAGACTCTTGAAGAGGGTCTTGTAACAGGTGGGGTGCCAACCAGGTTTCTCTCCTGGCATTTAAGATTGTTGGTCAGTCGGGTTTTATATTGTTCAGATTTACCCTTCTCTTAAAAAATACAACCCCACACAATTTGTACCCGCAACACTATAACCGCACAAAGGTAATACCTTTCAGCGTATCCCTTTCTATCATACCCAGAACCTCATGGTCAACAAACAAATAAAAGCAAAATGTTAATGGAAACTGTTTTCACATAACACAAGGGCCAATACATTTTTCATTCACAGTTCATTCCTTTGTATACCCTCTGTACCTTGAAATGAAAACCCTCCTCAAGAGAGAGAAAAAAGAATACATTTTTCCGGAGAAACACAAACCACAGAAGAAGAAAAAAAAAACTCAGTCAGCGAAAAAGACAAACAATGCAGTACCTGGAATTAATGTCAGTCAGCGTCTGCAATATGTCGGCCAAGGGGGAAATCCGCTCCGGTAGTTTTCAGGAATCCAGGGGACAATCGCTTGAGACACTGAAGTTTTTGCCATCAGTTGGAAACTAGACGTATGTTGATTAACTATTCACTGCCTCTATCCTACTGCGCTTGGGAGCTCCGACGCATCCAAACCAGCAACCGGCATCCGCCATGACAGAGAGAGAGGCGGAGATTTGAGGTCTTCCGCCATTTCCGCCAGGGCGAATCAGCGCCGCACAACGTACCTAGGGGGTGGACAGGCTGGCTGTCACACTCCTCCCCCCCTGAGAAAAGCCTTTACATATGGCTTACTTCTTTCTCTCTCCCTGGTACACATCTGAGGTGGAAAACCCCAGGAAATCCTCCTCATCACTGTCCTGCTGGAATATTTCCAGGAGGCTTTGCTTCCTGTCCACCTCTTCAGCCGTGGGATAGCAAGGCTTAATCTGGGCCACACTAAGGACACGAAGGTCCTCCCCAGTATCCTCAAAGAGCACCTCATAAGTCAAAGGTCCAACTCTCCGGATGACACGATAGGGGCCTTTCCAACGAGGGGCCAGTTTGGCTGTGAAGGACTTATCAGCCTTTGAGTAGGGGTGTGTATGGACCCACACACGGTTTTTGCAGGTAAAATTACCATCTCTCCTCCCTTTGTCGTAATTTCTCTTTTGTCTTTGCCTGGCTTTATCAAGGTTATGTTACACAAATCCTCTGAACTCTTCTATCCGGTCAGCAGTGGCATATGCCGGCGTATCAGGGTCACATAGCTGGGGATGTAGCTCAGCATCCAAAGGTCCCTTTAAGGTTCGACCGAGGTTGAGGTCCGCAGGAGTGACTCCAATGGATTCATGCACTGCTGTATTCAGAGCAAACTGGAATTCAGGCAGGTATTTGTCCCAATTTTTGCGTCTGTCCTCTACATAGGAGGCAATCATTGTCTTGATGTTGCGATTGATCCACTGTGTCATGTTTGTCTGTGGATGGTATGGTGATGTTCTTTTCTGCTGCAGAGTCCACCGGGCATAGGTCTCCTCAAAGATGGCTGACACAAATTGAGGACCTTGATTGGAGAGGACGTAGACCTGGACACCCCAGCGTGTCAGAATTTCCTTTATTAGGAACTGGGAGACGGTCTCAGCGGTGGCCTTGCGAAGAGGAATCATCTCTACCCACCTCGTGTAGTAGTTGACAAAGACGAGGAGGTAAAGGTTTCTATTCAAGCTCTGAGTAAAAGGTCCCATGAGGTCAACTCCCAGCATCTCCCATGGTCCAGTTACCACAGTTTGCTGTAGTTTCCCAGGAGGTTTGCGGGTCTCAGGTTTGTATAATTGACAAACTTTACAGCATCATACATGTTCTTGTACCTCCATACTCATCCTAGGCCAATACACAAGAGCTTGCAACCATTTATAGGTTTTGTATCTTCCCAGATGGCCAGATAGGGGGTCATTGTGGTAGTGATGGAGTAGCTGTGGGCGGATTGAAGGAGGGATGTATACCTGGTACAGGGTTTTGTGAGGTAATTGCACTACTTTGTACACGTTATCATCCAAAATGGTGAACTTGGTGGTCCGTGTTTTGTGCACTTCTCCTCAGTCTGTAATCTTCTCATTCAGGTTGTGGATTTCAGTATCCTCCTGCTGGGCCTTCCAGATGGCTTCATCACTAACCTGGAGGTGTTTGGTGGTATCCCCCTTGGAGCGCAGCACAACAGCACAAGAGGCAGCTGACTTCTGAAAATCATCTACAGGGGCCTGGGACAGAGCGTCTGGTACAGTATTATATTTTTCTGTGCCACATTCCACAGTGAAGGAAAACTCTTGGAGGCGAAGGGCCCACCAGATCTGTCGAGTGCTGGGTTTGTTAGTTTTAAAAACCCAGACAAGAGAGGAATGATTAGTCACGACAGAAATTAGAAACGACATGAAATTAGAAACGACATGAGAGGTGCGGAAGAACTGACTCTTCTTCATATTGATGGTGAGATTAGCTTCTCCCAGCTTGTCAAGAACGGCCTGGAAGTCATAACTGTGTTGTTCAAATGTTGCTGAATATATGATGATATCATCCAGATATACAAAACAGATTTTCCCTCGTAGATCAGCCAGAACGAGCTCCATCAGCCCTTGGAAGGTTGCAGGGGCGTTCTTTAGTGTGAACAGCATCACTTTGAACTGATAGAGGCGGAAGGGGCAGACAAAGGCTGTTTTTCCTTTGCTGTCTAGTTCCATCTCCACCTGCCAGTAACCACTGTTGAGGACCAAGACAGTGAAAACAACAGCTCTGGCCAGGGATTCCAAAATCTCCTGGATGTTGGTGTAGCAGCATTCAGCTTTCTATAGTCAACGCAGAATCTTGGTTTCAGGTCATTTTTCTTCGGCACTAAAACAACTGGAGCTGCAGATGATGAGGTGGATGGCTCTATGATATCCTTCTCCAACATCTCCTCAACTTGCTCTTTAATGATTTGTAGCTTGGTTGATGATTCTGTTTGATGGGAATGTCCTGTGTGAGGTAAATTTTGTGTGTGAGCATGTTAGTACTGCCTAGTGCTGTGGTACAGACATCAGAGTTTTTCTGTATTTGACATAATAACTGAGTCTTTCCAAAATCATCCAGGGAAGCTTTGCTGACACATCTCCCACCTTCCAACCTGTTTGTCTCTCTCCGTCCTGAAAAATGTAATGCACAATATGCAAACCCTCGCTTCCCATGTCTTCTTGGAATAGCCTCAGGAACTTCCAGTTAACTGCCGGGCCATCCATTGAAATCTGTAGGAGTTTACAGGGATTAAGTGGTGACAGGGCTCTCTTTACTTTTTCCAGAAGCTTCTCTGCTTGAGTGTGTCCCATAAACTCTGAATCAAGATAGTGCACCATAACCTTCCCTACACATTCGTTCCAGTACCGCACTACAGCATCCAACTGTGTCACTTTATTTAAGCATTCATCAAAAGAAATCACGTAGCACTGTGCTTTTCTTATATTTGTGATCAGTTGCTGTTTGAAATAAGGACCTAAACCAAATCATATAAGATAAGCAGACTTTGTTACGCCGCATGAAAACTGGGAACATCTGTCCAAAAATTGCTGAGATGTCAGAGCTGGAATTGAATGAACAGTGTGACTTGACCATCTTGATTACCCAGCGAATTTCTGCTTCAAACACAGCTGGACTAAAAAATGCTGAGCTTCCTTTTGTTTGTGTACTAGAGCCTTGTGCTGCATTTCCATGACTGACACTTACAGTGGCAGTTTGTGGTTCTTTGTTGGTTGTACAGCTACTTCCCTCTCCTGTGTCTTTTGAAGTAGCCCCCCTCTTAAAATCCGTCATTCATCTCTCATTCTATAATTGTCCAGCTGTCTTTTTGTGGCCTTGCCATTGTGTGTGACTCTTTAGAGCTGACAAACCCATGTTGCCAACATCAAAAGACTTTCTGCAAAACTTGCAGTATGCCCTGTGTATATCTCCTGACATCTCTCCTCGTCAGTCCCTGAACTGGGGCTCTTCCATCCACTCCCTTTTGTCTTCCTGACAGTGTCACTCACTCATGTAATAAGAGTGACATTTGAAACTGTTTATTACTGCCCATTTTTTGTTGTTTAACCAACCTGTCAAGCCCTTTGAATTGCATTTGATTTGTTTAGAAGTTACAAAATCCCACACACACATACACAAAGTGCCTGTGGCGGCGGAAGAGAAAAACCTCACACTTGCGGACCAATATTAGTGACACTTTTCAACATAGTTCCTAGTTTTTTCTTGAGGCGTGGGGTCTGAAAAGTTGCTAAATCTAGCGACAAAATCAAATGTGATTGGCTGGTAGTGTCACGTGGGGCGCTGCGCCAGCTACAAGCAGAGAAGCTCTGTTGTCACCTTATCTTCTGGGCAACATACGGCACAGACATGCATGTGCACAACTTTTAACCTGTTTGCATTCGCTCACAAGGCAGGGGGAGGATAAATCATTTTCCAGGATAACTTAATAATTTCCAGGACATTTGACCTTTTTTCTCATTTTCCATATGTTTGACATACGACATATGACTGGAGAATTGGTCAATCATTTTCCAGGATGCATGGGAACCCTGACCTTTCCACTGATGCGTCTTTGCGGTGTGGATCGCTGCACACCCCATGCTCATGATAAGAAGTGCACACTCACTCTAATCCCTTTCTTCACTCCCTCCCTGTATTCATCTAAGGCCCCCTTCTTCCTCTTTTCTTTCCACAGATTGTAGTTGTTTGGCCTTCCTTTTCTTCCCTGTTTTATCTTTGTATCCTCTCGTCTCTGGTCCTTGCTCCTCTCATTTCTATCTTTCTGTCTCCTCTCATTTCCTCTGCATTCCTTTCTCCTCACCTGTTCTCTCGCTTCCTGTCTCCTCTGCTTGTGTCCTCTCTCATTCTTCCTTCTCCTCTCACGTCCTCTCTCTTTCCTTCTCTCCTCTCGCTCCCTTTCTCGTTTGCCATACTCATTGTGCTAAAAATATAGTGCTGGTCGATGTGTATGTGGGTGAGTTTGTATGCACATACTTATTTCTGATGGATGCCATCAATACACATATTATGCATAGTTTTTTCATGTGCATATTTGTTTTTTATATTATATATTATATATTTTTATATTATATATATAATAGTTTAGTGAGATTTGGTATGCCAGGCTACTTACCATGCAACTTTCTCGTGCAGTCTAGATTTGAAGTATTGTCCCGCCCAACATAGCAACCATAAACCAGTCAAATCACCTGTTACTTTTCAAGCATAGTTGTGTCAACAGTTTGAAATCCTTTGCAGTCATTGGCTCTCATTTATCAAACAAGAAAGTGAGCGTAAAGTGAGCGTAAAGTGGCCGTACGATCATTCCTCTGCATTTTTCAATTTGGATGTGAGCGGAGGATACAATCAGATCTCAGTCTGCTCTTAGCTCGTGTATGCAAATTTGAGTCAGCACGTAAAATTTAAGAGTCCACACGTCTGAGTCTGAGAATTGATCTTAGACTATTGTATCGATGCCTGGAACTGATAAAACTCTGTGGTGTTTTGATTTTTAATGGTGACAAACCAAAGCATGTTTAGACTACATCATTTATCATTAAAACATCATTTAAAATAAATACACCCTGGAACCGTGAAATTCTTTAAACAGAATACTAGCCGAGGCTTTTAAATGTTGTTGTCTTCTGCTATTAAATGTTTACCGTTATTATTGTTATTATTATTATTATTCTGCTGGACACCGGAGCGTCAGCGCCTCCTTCACCAGCGGTTTTGACCCAATATAAACATTTCCAATCAGCGCTGCCACACGCTCCTCTGACTGGGACATAACTCTTAGTAATAATAACAACAATATTTGGATATTATATAGCCTATAAGGCTTTATATATCACAATGTATAAATGAAATATTCTAACCTCACCAGGGGCCTCATGTATCAAAGAGTGCGTAGCTTTCATACTGAAAGATGGCGTACTCCCAAAACTAGAAAAGTACGTACACAAACTCACCTCCACATGTATCAAACTGTGCTTACGCCAGGTTCAGCGCACCTTTACTTGATACATCCCAACCAGCATGGAACTGAGCGCACATGCACGAGCCACCAACCACGCCCCGGCTCCTCCCGAAAATTAATACGCAGATGACATGCAAATGACTATAAATCGCCAACATGCCCGCTGATTATCGACAAAACAATGGCAAATCAACTTACTGGCGCTGCGCGCGAGGTGGACGTGGTGATCTCCGGGGTGAGGCAGGAAAATAAGCTTTTTGGTGCCTCAGCTCTGGGATCAGCAACAAGATGTCACTGTGGTTGTTAACGCAGCCGGATCAGAGACCTGCACCATGGCAGAAGGGTCCGTCAAATCAAATCAAATCAAACTTTATTTATATAGCGCTTTTCATACATAAAAATGCAACACAAAGTGCTTTACAAAAAAAAAAGAATAAAAACAAACAATAAAAATGACAAAACCCACCCCTCCCTCCCCCACATACACATTTGTAAGTATACATACACAAACATGCACACACACGCATTTAGTCATGCAAGCACACAAACACACACTCAGACTCACACACAGCCCATATTGATTGACAGTGTAGAGACATGGCAAGGCACCGAGGATCCAGATGAGGAAAAAGCAACCTGTGGGAGCATCCACACTGAGAGGTGGCAGAGACCACAGCCATAGAGGACCACCAGGACCCGGGGAGACCAGAGCGGACTCCACACATGGTGCAGAGCCGCCTAGTCCCCCAGGCCCAGGGAGTCTCCAAGACGGCATCCCCACGGGTAGACCCAACACCCCCCCCAGTGCGGAGGCCCCCATGAGGGAACACTGGAGCTAAAAACTAAAAGACTAAAAGACAACAGGACAGGATAGAAAATAAAAGACTAAAAAAACAACAACAGGAGAGGATAAAAACTAAAATACAACGGGAAATAAATAAATAAACAAAACAAAGCCACATTGTTTGCTGGACACCACCTCGACAACCAGCGCTGGAACGATGAAATGCGGCTACACATATCGCTGGTCAAATTTGGCAGAGGACCAGAGAAAGCTACGGAGTCCAACATTGTTTTGCCATATGCGCACACCTATTCCACATTAATTTCAGTGACCTCCGATTGACGTAACCGGGTGTCATTAGTGCCGACGTGGATAACGACTTTACTGTATTTACGTTTATCCTTAGCCAGCAGTTTCAAATAGGATTCAATGTCGCCCGCTCTGGCCCCTGGAATGCACTTAACTATGGTGCCTGGTTTCGCTAATTTCACGTTCCGAAGAATGGAGTCACCAATGATTAGGGTTGGTTTCTCAGTAGGTGTGTTACTGAGTGGGGAGAATCGGTTGGAGACGCGAAGCAGTTGGTGGTTAACCATCGTGGGCTTCGGCTTCTGACTATTCCCCCTTCGGACATTCACCCAGCTGTGTGGCCGCGCGAGAGGTGTTGGGGAACGGCTAGCTACGCTACGTCGGCTTGCACCAGCTAAGGGCGACTGGCTAACTGCTGCAGTTAACTTTACCGAATTGGTTTCCATGGTGCAGAGCTGCTATTCTAGTTCACTAAGCCTCGTCTCCAACACAGCTAAAGAACTACACTTATTTCAAGTACCATTATCATTAAAGGAGGCTAAGCAGTAACTAAACATTTGACACACCGGGCAAGAGAGAGCAGGAGAGTGAAGGGGAGAAGACATGATTAGCAGCTAGGCTAAGTAGCTAACACAACTTAGTAGTAGCAGACAGATAAGATTAGCGATAAAGTCGATACAAGGAGCAGAGAGATACAAGTGCTTAAGTGAAGCTAGCGTATGTATAAATGAAGCAGACAGGTATCCGTTATAATGTGTAACTTTAACAGAGTTTACTGTATTTAGCAAGAGCAGCAAACAAGCACGGCACTACAAGCACACACAGGAACACCGGAAATGACACAATACGCTCACCTTAGCACGTCAGCACATCAGAACGATGTCACCCTGGAGGGAGGTCTCAGTCTGTTAAATAACTGTTACATGTCATGAACACACATTTAAATTCAACACAATTCTTCAATATTTTAATCAAACTTTGCCATGGCACTGCCATGTTGCCACTGACAACATCTGGTATCTGAATCTGGTACGCTGACTCACAGAGATAGGTTGAACCAAACAGGCTGGCAACCTTCATAGCTGCTGTGCATACACCATTTTCCTTCTCTATGTCAACAAGGCACCAAAAGTTTGGTGCAGTCTGGTGAACATTGAGGTGTAAGTCATTTTGCAATGTTATGATTTCCATCTCCAACTGTCCAGCATCCAAGTTGAATGTTGCACTTGGTTTCTCAGCAAAGCATGTTGTGTCCACATTCATGAAAGGATTGGAAATTAATGACACACATGGCTGAAGCTGATCAAGGTCACAAAACCTATTTTCAAACTCAAGTCTGTGTATGACTTCACAGTACTTTTCTGCAACTTTGTTGAATGTCTCAGATGCAGAAACATTGTCTTTCAGCACCAACTGCTCAGAGGGAAAGTGCAGCACCTTTTTTCTCTGTAAATCCACAGAGAAAATGTTCATCTTGGCTTTAAATGCATTTAAAGCACTTATCAGATTGTGGCAACATGTAGTTAGTCGTCATGGTGACCATCAGCTGTGCTGCAGTCCTAGCCAATCACAGTGGGAGACTACCACATAAAGGCAGCCATAAGGCTCATGGTCAGTCTTTTGTTCGCTGGAGGCTTGGTCACATCACTCCTGTGCGTCCTCCATTCCAGCTCCCGTGTGGTGACAGGTAGGCTGCCAGCAGCGGCTGCATTTCTCTCATATGTCACCCATCCAGTGCTAATTAGGGCGACGTAAGTCGCGAAAAACTGCCCAAAATTTTGCATTGAAATGAATGGGACGGGCGACAAAAAATGAGCGAAAAAGAACAATAATTGGAGATTTTTAAACGTCTACTTCTCCGGCATAATTTCACCTATAGACTCCATTTAAACTTTAAACAGTAGACACAAGTCTTGTGTATTGGTGTATTAATTTGCGTTTCAATAGGTCATATAGTTTTTTATCAATCCCTGTTCAATGACCATGATCATTTTTGGAGAAATTCTGAGATTATAATGGGTGTGTATTGCACGGAAAGTTCGTGTCACAGTGTGTGACATCATCGCCAGAGTGTAGCGGGAGAAAAAAAATTGTCAAAAAATACATTTGAAAACTGCGCTCCAGGCTGCAAATTCCACTCTACAGAAATAATTTATACATAGAAATGTAGGAACTATGTCACTCACAATCCTCTGGTAAAGCTGTCAGAGTTATAGTTTGGGCGTACGACGCACAGATTCGCCACCAAAACCACCAACAGCCTAATTGGGTCCCATATTAAAAACGCAGGGAGATTTCGGAAAAAGGGAAGATGGAACAGTTTTTTTAGATCGCTCTTACAAAGCTATTTTTTCATTTTTCTTAAAAAAAATCACATGTAGACGTTCAGGAAGAACTCTGGACGCTCAAAGTGAAGTCGGATCAATGATAGGTATTATGGTTTTGCCAAAAATGCTTTCTGTTCGAGGCCAGAAATTTCAGTCCACCTCTGGCTGCTGTCACTCTTTCATTAACAGGTGTCAGTTAATTCTGTTGATTGCTTTGATCTGATTGCCTTTGATCTTTGATGTGATTACAGTTACAGATACACACACACATGCGCGTAAGCACGCACACTCCTCACACATGCATACACATGCTTCAAACACACGCACGCGCACGCATGCATGCACACACACATGCACACACACACACACAGTAACTTTATGTGATTTTAATTACACACACACACACACACACACCGGCAGTAGCCCCCGTGGCCCTTTCAAAATTTCCCCAGAGGAAATTTTCTAGTTTTTAGTTATTGTTTGGTACAGGCTTGTTTGGGTGTTGCTGCTGGCTGTGCGCTGCTCACCGCTCCGTGTGCCCTCACTGTTTGCCGCTGGTAGGTGTGTTTATTTCTCCTTGTGTCCTCCCGTTTGGCGTTGCATGCAACCTCTGTTTGTTTACAGGTTGCTCTTGTGTAGCGTCATCCCTCCGTTCCACGCCGTGTTGGCCGGGACTGCCTGACTGGTATGTAGTGCAGTGGTCTTAGCTCCTTCCTCCAGCAATTTGTAGGTTACTCATTGTGTGTTTGCTTATTTGTTTTATTGTAGGGTGACTGACTGTAGCGGCGCAGCGTCGGCTAATATAGGACCGGCTATAGGAGTGGTTCTATAGCGCCGGCTATAGAACCGCTGCTGTTTTTCCTTACGGCGCACTGCCTCACAGCTATTTTGTCTCGCTGCTGTTTTGAGTCATTTTAAGAAATTGTTAAGAGAGCTGTTTGGCTTCGCCTGGAACTGCGTTGCGCATGGGTTTGATTAGCCTTGTGCCTGACACCCACTGCCTCACCAGGGCTGACTCGGCCTCTGATCGCCGTACCCGTTTGTTCGGCTGGTGAGACTGTTCGTGCTTCTTCTTGCTGCTTGGGCAAAGCGGTGGCTCGGCAAGTGCTGTCTCTTTTATTGTTTGTGCAGCTACATCTTAAAGTGTGTGTGTGTGTGTGCGAGACAGGACAGTGGTGGAACATGCATTTGATTTGATTTTGTTCCTTTGTGGTAATTTCTTTAATTTATTTTGTAATTGTTTTTGTTGCAACCCATAAGTACGATTATCGTGTTAGTTATTGCTGTTGTTGCATCTTATTTGTGGTCATAGAGATTTGCTTATTTGTCATTTGTGTTTAGTTTCTATAGATACTGTATATTTAATTGTTTGATTTCTTTTGTTATTAGTTATTATTTTGTTTTCATTTCCTAACTGGTTGCTCTCTGGTCTCCCCCATTCAGGTACAGAGCCTACGGTGGTGAATTGGTGTCCTGGTCACGGTGTCCCCTTGGTATTGTGTTTGCACTTGGTTGATTCTTTTACTTTTATTTGCTTCACGTGTATTGTCCCTGGGATCCCCCTGTCCTTTGGATACAGTTTGTCACAGTAGGTCTCAGCACTGATTGGTTCCCCTTATTTCCAACATTTTTATAGTAGTTTTTAAGACTGGAAATTGTTTAAATAAATATTCTTTTATTAACGAACTGCTGTCTCTGCCTGTTTGCATAACGGACCTCAGTGCCTTCCTTCATTTGGGTTAGTCCACTTAAAAGAAATCTCTGGGTGAAATTATATAGACATAGCTGACACTTGTCTAGCCATCGTAGATGCCCCCAGTTGGACGATGGAGAGAGTGGAGATTAGATTGGTTCCATTTTTGTTGCTTCAAGTACAATGTCAGCAATTATCATCATTGCTTCTTCGACAACTTCTCCATCTGAAAATGCCTTCATCTTCTTGATCTAGCTCTAAACGAGGCTTTGGTTGCTTTTTTTTACTTTTTCGCCAGCCTTGTGAAAAAACACGCCTGCTTACCCAAAGCTGCCTTTAGCTCACTAGCTTTTTCTGCCCATAGTGTGCTTCCCGGTGGGTAGCTAGCATGGTAGCTTTTGTGACATGTAGTAAAGTGTCTCTCAACATTGTGCCGCTTTGCCGCAAATGAGACACACGCAGGTTTGGTAAATGGACCTGCACAACATAAATCGCTTTTCTAGTCTCTTTGTGTCCACTCAGTGCGCTTTACACTACAGACTGCGCTCATTCACCCTTTCACACACACATTCATACTGGTGGCAGAGGCTACCCTAAACGGTGCCACCTGCCACCATTGGGAATTCATTCACACACCGATGAACGCAGCATCAGGAGCAATTTGTTCAGTATCTTGCTCAAGGATACTTCGACATGTAGGCTGCGTAGGTCAGGGATCGAACCACCAACCTTTTTGGTTGGGGGGCAACCCACTCTACCAACTGCCATATTTTTGGGGGAAGAAACTGCATTCAGTGCCCATCTTCGCTGCGCCCGCTAGCTTACTCACCATTAGCATTGCAACAATACTGACCTATGAACTAGAGTTGGTCAGAGTTCACCTTAACTTAAGTAAACTTCATTTATAATGAACATATTTTTAAGATATTGTCATTTTTAAATATATATAAATTCAAGTGTGATTACAAAATGAATAGCAACAGAATAAAATTAAATTTTAGACACAGCTCACTAGTGATTTGTGCTATTTTTAGAACAGAACTGTGGGCGACTCATGTGGTCCTTGGGGGCGACCTGGTGCCTGCGAACACCGTGTTGGTGACCCCTGGTCTATGGGGTCCCCCCATCATAGTCTCAGAAACTCCTGTGGGAAACACTGGTTATGGACTGGACAGACAAGAATTTGCGCAGCAGGATTTTCAGGGGAATGACAGGAGGAGAGATGTTATTGGGCCCTTCATTGAGTCAGCTTCAAGTCAGCTTCCCGTCTGGCCTGGGAATGCCTCGGGGTCCCCCAGGAGGAGCTGGACATTGTGGCTGGACATTGTGGCTGGCGAGAGGGGCGCCTGGAATGCCCTGCTTGGCCTGCTGCCCCTGCTACCCATCCCCGGATAAGCGGACGAGAATCGATGAATGGATAGACGTTTACACTACAGTTAATTCAAAAGTTCAAAAATCCCATCTGCGCCCCTGCACCCTGGACAGGTCGCTAGACCAATACAGGGAAGACACATAGAGACAAACAATCTCATTCACACCTATGGGCATTTCAAGCACCTCGATTTCGAGCGTTAAGTGTGACACTTACCAATACAAAATGTCCCAGACTGAAATTAACAATATATTTGACTTCCGTGATCCTTTGGTGAGAGAAAAAAAAGCGATCTGGCTCGCTGACTCACCGTCACAAGATATTTACCTAGAAGACATAGATCTTCACCAGGTCACAATATTTGATAGAGAGGAACACACCACTATTTAGACAGTGGAGCAAAGCGCACTGTGACAAATAACAGGAGTGAAATAGACATTTTACAAAACTACGCAGCAACAGGGATTTATGAAATAAAAGTATAGAAGACAAACACAGGCTGTTAAAGATCTTGAGCTTTTGACATATGATAGACTGGGACAGATGAAAATGCATGGAAACAGTTTTCAGTTAAAGTCTTATCATTGGGACTGGGTCTTTTGGTTCAGCTCATAGAGCTGGATCTCCGTCTGAGCCAGCTGCCTCTCTGATGGCCACGTAGTCTGTGAGGACAAGGAACCACCTTGTTTTGGTGAACCCACAGACATTGTGGCCACGGGTGGAGCTGGCAGAGCTGGCTGCAAATGGCCCCCACCAGGCGACTGGCGTCAGGCCAACTTGCAGGGACTGATCCAACAAGGCAGCTGAAAGAGTCATGAAAGGACAGTGTTTAGTGGACAGACATTTAGTCAGAAAATTGTCATATGTAAAGAGTCTTACCGTCAGGTACTTTCCATGCCAGGGCAGGAGGTGTTCTTCCCCTTCGCTGTCTTGAACCGCCCCTTAATCTGTCTCTAACAGTATCTGGGAGGGTAGACGACTCGCTTTTTTATTTTTTGAGTCGGCCTACCCTGCTGTCATAGAGCCCCTGAAGTCTCCTTGCTTCCACCAGGGCCTGGGCCAGCTTCAAGACATGCTGGTGTCCCGACTGACCATCAGGACCCTGAATATTGTCCTCCTGAGAGGAAACACAACAGAAGAGGAGACTAGAATGTGGAGGAGAACAGTTGCTGTTGTGAGCAATGTGAAACTAAATTGCCCTTTGGGGATTAATAAAGTTGTCAGAAATCTGAATCATCATCATAGATATTTTATTTTAAGACAGAAATGTCACCACACAATCTGAGGAAGGCTCCTGGGAAGCAAGAACCTGATCATCAGGGGCCATGGGAGGGGCATCTGGAGTAGGGGCGGCCGGATGGGATGGCTCAGCTGGATCTCCTAACCGGGCTGCTGCCGATCTGCCGGTGGCTGGGGTATCTAGCAGAAAGATGGTTGGGTCCTCCACGTCTGCTCCACTGCCAGTCTGCTGGTACAGGTACTCAATTCCAATGAGTTCCCCCGTAAAAGCAGAGAGCAAAGGATCTGTTAATGCTCCTTTTCTACTCACAGTTCTGATATTGGAATACTTTTTTTCCACATGGTATACCTGTGTTCTCAAGGCCAAGTACCCTTTGGCTCTTTTGGTTAAAGACATGCTTGAGGTGGCCACTGTAAGTGGCCACTGTTCCTCAATCTTGATCTTTTCCAATCAAAAATAATCATTTGTTGAACAAAGACCACCATCTAGTGGGCTCAGAAAATAAAGCAAATGGTTCACAATGCTTCGTTGTCTCGTCAGTACAAATTAATGACCTGTGTGTACATCTCCCCCACAAAATCAAGACTTACATCAGCATGTTATATATATCTAAAACATTAGATTCATGAGGGTCGAGGAACATCCCACTTCCAGCAGTGGTCAGTGGGGGGGGCGTGATTGGGCTTGGGAAAAGGGTTGGGTGGGGGATCAAGGTTAGGGGGGAGAGGAGGATACAGATCCTGGTTCGGGTAGGGGAGAGGGCCGGTAGATGGCTCAGACCCCCAGACCCAGGGTGGGAGAGCGAGTGGCAGCGAGAGATGCCCAAACATAAGATTTGATAGAGCGGAGAAATCGTTTGGAGTAACCTCTGGTTCTGAGGCAGTGGAAAAGAGTATTACTAGCGGAGTTAAAATCTTGGATGTGTGTGCAGATGCTGAAAAAACGGCTAAGCTGTTATTTGATGATACCTTTGAATGTCTGTTTGGAGTGTAGCTAGATTTATGGAGTAATGCATGTGTCTGTGAGTTTAAAATAGACTTTAGTCTGTAGTGTTTTGTAGGGTGTTTTGACGACTTGAAGAAAACTGTGGTGTCTAGAAAGTTGATATGTGTTGTATGTATTGTGTACTCAACTGTAATGAAAGGGTGATGGTAATGGTAATGGTAATGTGGAAGGATCGTGAGGCCAAATACCAAAAATATCATCTAAAAACCTGAGGTAAAAGGGTGGGTTGTAGAGGGCATTTTTTGAGGGCTTCGCATATGGGCTGAAATATGTACCACCAGAAACTGAATTTGAATTATTTATATTTGAATTTGAATTGCTTTACTTGAATAATTGCATTAAAACCTGAATTTGAATCACATAATTTGAATTTGTATTGTTCAATTTGAACCATTGCATTGAAAAACTGAATCTGAATTGTAATTTGAAATTGAATTTATTAGTTTGGAACTGAACATTCAGTTCTCACAATTCAAATTCAGTTTGCAAAATTCAATTTCAATTATCTGCAACGAAGACACAGAGCGCCTCTTCGGCCAATCAGCACCTCCGTTTATTTTGATAACATTTGTTGCCAGCCAGTCTAACTTCTTCCTCTGTTTGTGGCAAGTGGCAACCGGGTGGAATCCCTTTATCAATCATGTCAAAGGTAAAATTTTGAGGGGTTGAGAGTTGAGGGTTTTTCTTTTTGCTGTGACACATTTCATATTCATTCCTTTGTTGTTTGCACTGGTTGTCATTGAGTATATCAACAATGTGCTGTACATTATTTTTGAAAAAAAAACAATAAAGAAATAAAGAAAAAAAAGGCTTCTAAGCTACTAAGTCCAGATTGTGAGACACATCCTCAGTAGTGCATCACAGGGTGTTTCGGCCATTTATCACTAGCCACCATCACCTGAGGGAGGCCCAGCCAAGTTTGATCAAGCCCTCCTGTGTGTCAAAAGCCAATTGATTCAATATATTGTTGTATAATATTTATTTTCCTTCATTTGATCATTTATTGTATTTTACTTCCTTTTAATTAATCTGTTATTAATTATATTTGATATTGTTTTGGATTTTATATTTGCTTTATATTGTTTTCTTATTTCTTTTATTGAGTTAAGAGATAGCAATGCCCTTAATGGGGATTTTTTTATAGGTGAATTGTGCCCTCTGCTGGTTAAAGTTTGTGTTGCACCTGCATTATTCCACAGGCAGAGTTTGAATGGAGTTTTCACCAGTGATGCTTCACAGAGAAATATTGCAGAGTTAATTCTGCCCCCTGCTGATCAAGGTTTGAATTACACCACATTTTTAAACATTTATTCCTTAATTGAATTAATTTGTAGATTTATATATTTATATTTAACATTTATAGACGCATTATTTTACATTGTATTACTGAATTGAGTGTACAAATGTGTAGACAGTTTTGTACATTTTAGAAATGATTCAAATGATTTTATTTTTTTATCTTGATATGTACCTTTTACAAACACATTATTTACATTGTATTATTGAATTAAATTTACTGGATTATTTAGTACTATTTAGTCAGGTTAAATCAGTTGTTGAAACCCTTAGGTTACTCCGATCTGTCCAAAAAAACCTGAAGGAAGGATGGAATCAGTGCCAGAGTGGACTTTTAGTTATTGAAATACCTTCTGAGGGCAGCATTGCATGCCATTGGTTTTCTCGGCCGCCCAATCAGAGACAGCAGGAGGCGGGACATGGATTATTTCAAATTTTTAGTAGGCTGGATAGCTGCTGAACTAGTTACTGATGTAACTTGCAACATTAGCTAGCTTGCTCATAGCAATAATAGGAGCATAGCTAATGTTAGCTAGACTAATCATAGGTAATGTTGTCTTATCTTAGCCTTAGAAATCTGTTCCTCTCATTGCAACTGATAATGTTAGATCTAAGGACATTTTTGCAGCAAGTTTTTTGCAGCAGTTTACTTTCAGGACGTTGTCATAGCTACTTGCAACGACATTCATTGGCTGCTCTTAGGGCAACTTTGCTGCAAATATTCTAATACTGCTCTTACAGCAACTTACAGTATTCCCATCCAACATTCATTGGCTGCTCTTAGAGCACCTTACAGTATTTCCATCCATTCATTGGCTGCTCTAAGGGCAACTTTGCTGCATATGTTCTAATGCTGCTCTTAGAGCACCTTACAGTATTTCCATCTGTGGCAGGTTGCGTTTCTCCTCCTTTCCAGCCAGCTTAATTGGTAGCAGGCGGTGCGCAATTACTCCTCGGCGTCTTGATTACAGGGCGGTGCCGTGCACCTTTATATGAAGTTGGCCGGCTGCTGCTCTGATCACACTCTTTGACTGTCTTCAGAGCCTGATGTCTGGTCCTTAGGCATTGCTGCAGTTTGGCGTGGCTGTGTGGCGATTTGACTACAAGTACATGGTAGGCACTTGTGCCATTCTAGAGCGCGGAGTTGTGCTTTACCTGTTGATTGTCTCGCTTTGTAGGCACTGCTTTTCTCCGGTAGTTTTGCTTATCCTTACAATTTGATAACTGTTTTATTATGTTATAGGGTCTAAAGGCCAGGCGGCGCACCAAGCGCAGCATTTGGTCCTCAACCTCTGGCACGTGCTGCTGTTCTGTCTCTACCGTGAATCTTTATATACTATATGACTCTACTGCACAAAAACTTCTCTCTGGAGTCTTGTGTATGGTGCTGTTTATATTTTGCTGACTGTATGTCTACCTGTGCTCATACCTGAGTGTGAATTTATCCTGTTGTGTTAAATTTATTTTCAGTTATCCCTAACTGGGTTTCTTGTTTGTTTTGTTTGTTTCTTTCCTTTAGAGCATTTAGGCTTACACCTCATGGTGAATATTCTGTTGGGTTTACAGATTTAATTTGATTGTTTATTGTGATTGGGTGGGATTTCATTTTACTTTTGGGGATGTATTTTTGTTTCTGTTGTAACCCTCCGGCCTGTGTACTGACTGTGTTTCCTCTGTTGGGCAGGAGCGGTGGGGTGCAAGCCAGTGGCAGTGGCCTCCCTGGTGGTGGTGTCCCCTCACTCATCCCTTTTGTGGTGACTTGATTTCTTTTACTTCACATGTGGTTTTGTATGGTTTGCTTTTGTTTTGGACCCTTCCTGATTCCTTTGATGTGTCCCCTCCCCCGGTGAGCCCCCAGCGTTGCTCCACTAGCCCTTGATTATACAGTAGACACTGACTTCAGTCGCATGGTTTTATAATAGTGATGATGTCATTTTAAAGAAAAGAAAAAGAAAAACCTATTTTGTCAATACATTTTTGTATAAGTTGGATCTGTCTCTGTGTGTAAAGGGTCAGGTAAAATTTCCTGGGGGAATTATGCCCCTAGGTTGCGTTGTCAACAACATTTAGTAATTACTGTCTGAGTTCCTCTTGCAACACATCCAACAACTTTGCTGCATATGTTCTAATGCTGCTCTTAGAGAACCTTACAGTATTTCCATCCAACATTCATTGGCTGCTCTAAGGCCAACTTTGCTGCATATGTTCTAATTTGTTTGTTTCTTACATTATTATTCCTGTATTGGGATGAGATTTGTTTATTTTATATTATTTGTTATTATTGATAGTATTTCATGTGTTTGATTTTATATTTACTTTATATTTTATTATTTCCTTTATCGAGTTTAGAGATTGCAATCCCCTAAATAGGATAGGATAGGAAATAGGATTTATTTTTTTTACAGGTGAGTTCTGCCCTCTGCTGGTCAAAATCTGTATTGTACCTGCGTTATTTCACAGGCAGAATTTCAATTGAGTTTTCAACATCATTGCTGCACAGATATTGCAGTCAATTTTGCCCCCTGCTGGTCAGGGTTTGTATTGCATACAATTTTTAAAATTGTATTCATGAATTGAATTAATTTTTATGTTTATATTTTTATATTTACCTTTTATAGACATATTATTTTACATTGTATTGTTACATTGAATGTATACATTTGTACTTACCTTTTTCCAATAGTTTTTTTTTAATAAGTTAATTAATTTTTAATGTTTTTATTTTTACATGTACCATTTACAGAAACGCTATTTTACATTGTATTATTGAATAAAATGTATACTCACTTAGAAAATGAGCCTGAAGGAAGAATGTCCCTGTCTGTCTCTGTGTGGACCAGTCTCTGTGTTCCAGACGCCGCATAACCTCAGATCCTGGCATAAAAAGCTGTCATAGGTAGGGTCCCTTTACATTTTAAATACATTGTTACTGGTCTCACTCATGGAGAGGTAAAACTGTCAAAAAATACATTTTAAAACTGCGCTCCAGGCCGCAAATTCCACTCTACAGAAATAATTTTTACATAGAAACGTAGGAAAATTTGTCCTCTGGTAAAGCTGTCAGAGTTATAGTTTGGGCGTAAGACGCAGAGATGATCCACCAACACGCACCAACAGCCTCATTGGCTCCCATATTAAAAACGCAGGAAGATTTCTGAGCTGTCTGAGATTTAACAGTTTTTTTTAGATCGCTCTAACAAAGCTATTTTTTAATTTTTCTTCACAAAAAACATATGTAGACGTTCAGGAAGAACTCAGGACGCTCAAAGTGAAGTCGGATCAATGATAGGTATTATGGTTTTGCCAAAAATGCTTTCTGTTCGAGGCCAGAAATTCCAGTCCAACTCTGGACCTCTGTCCACCGGCTGCTGTCACAGGTGTCAGTTATTTCTATTGATTGCTTTGATCTGATTGCCTTTGATCTTTGATGTGATTACAGTTACAGATACACACACATGCGCGTAAGCGCTCACACTCCTCACATGCATACACATGCTTCAAACGCGCGCGCGCACACACACACACACACAGGTAACTTTATGTGATTTTAATTACACAGACAAACACACACACACACACACACACACACACACACACAAACAAACACACAGGTAACTTTATGCGATTTTCACTACACACACACACACACACATTTTGAGGTTAAAGGGCATAGTTTGAAATCTCTGAAGAGTCTCATCATAGTGTACACACACCGGCAGTAGCCCCCGTGGCCCTTTCAAAATTTCCCCAGAGGAAATTTTCTAGTTATGTGTATGATCTTGCACTGTGTTAATGTGTAAGATGTTGTGCTGTATCGCATCAAGCTATATTGTGTGGTGATGTCTCCCGTCCCCCTGTGTTATTATATTATATATCGTTTTTATTTTTTATTTTCTCTTTTAATTTTTTTAATATTATCTTTTTTTATTTATTTCTCTTTTTATTTTATTTATTCTTATTTATTTATTTTCTCTGTTTGTCTATTTATGTTCATTGTGTTATACATATATGTGAGCCATGTTATATATATTTATATATATGCTATATCATCTGCCTCTCATCCACATACACACACGCACACACACACACGCACATACACCTGTGATGCCTCTGTGCACATTGTCACACATTGATGTTTTTCTTTGTTGTTGTCTGCGCTGTATGTCTGCTGTCTCTACTTGTGGTCCACATGGTGTAGCGTATTTGTCCCTCATGTCACCTTGTTCGTTAAGTCATTTCACCAAAAAAAAACAAAAACACAATTACAGCCATTCACACCTAAATCAATTTGGACACCACCCACACACAAATTACCCAAAGAAATTGATTTCTAAATTAAAAAGGATGAAAGTGATTTTAAGACTCATTATAAACACTATAATGGAAAACTTAATTTGACAAAGGAAGAAGTAAAGGCACTGATTGAATTAAGAAAAAATAAACATATTGTAATTAAACCAGCGGATAAGGGTAGTGCAGTGGTTATTTTAGGAAGGGACCAATATATTAAAGAAGTAGAGCGCCAATTGAACGATACAACCTATTATAAGAAATTAGTTAACCCAGTCTAGATCGTATGCAGCTGTGACGCGCCAAAATTACCCAAGGGGCAATTATGCGGTGGCAACTAGACCTGAAGCTACTGATCCAAAATTTGGACAGTTGGTGAGGAAGCTTCATCAGGTCATCAAGATGATACATCATTTGCGGAATGTCACGCCAGCATCCGGTATTCAGCCAAAAATGATTACACGGATAGTGGATGTTTTGGCAGCAATGATCAAACCGGCCTTCCCCACTCCAGCTATGACAGACATGATTGTGGGGAACGCTAAGAATTGGGGGCATAATACACTTATTATCCTTCAAGATCATTATGAGGCAAGTCTGGAGGAGACATTGAAGGACTTACCTATCATATTGACCAGGAATTGAAAAGGCACCTTCAATGTGGCCACGAAATGGGCACATAGGAACCTTCCCTGCCTCAAACAGGAGGTGCTGGATCACGCTGAGGCGTTGATAGCAGCATGTGTCGATCCAGAGGGGTAAGAACAGCAGCAGGGAACCCCACAGTCAACACTGACTGTGAAGTTGCCCCCAAGACACGGTCCACATCAACCACCACCAAACAAGGGGGAGTAAGGCAACCTCAAGGAGAGGTCAGAAGATGCGGCATGGTCACAACACCATGTCAAACTGACTTCCTTGAGGAAATTGTGGAACTCACCCCAGAATCAGAACCACCGTTGGTGCAACCAAAGTTCACAGTGGTGACCATGACCTGTCCACCACAAAGACAGGACAGACAGGAGGAAGAGCCTCCTAAAGAACAGAGGGTGAGACGGGCTCATCCAAAAGGGGTGCAGGCAGAGGTCCCAAGTGGGGACCCTCAGCCAGATCAGGGACAGGGGGAACAGGACTCCAGGCAGGCGGGGACAGAAATCCCCCAACCACTTTTGGATCAGCAGGAAGAACTGGACACAACACCAGTATTGGTTCCTGATATGGTGGAGGTGGTAGCCCAGATCCACCCACAACCTCCTGTAATTCCAGAGTTTCTGGTTGACCTGGAAGACACAGCTCCTGACATACGTGACAGTCGCACCTCCACTCCAAGACCTTTGACATTTCAGGTTACACACCATATCAGGTCTGATCGCAAAATGGTAGAGATCAGCTAAATATAGAGAAGAGTTTTTTCCCATCAATGATTTGGCCCAAAACATACCTCTGTCCCTTTTGCCCTTTCATTTGTCTAGCTCAGGCTTTAAATACCTGGGAATAAACATAACCCGATCCCTTTGTTCATTGCATGAACAGAACTTTACTGTTTTAACAGCTAAGGTTAAAGCCAATCTACAGTAGATGGAATGGCTTACCCCTCTCTTTGGCTGGTAGGGTACAAATGAATATATTGCCCAGGTATTTATACCTATTCCAGTGTCTCCCCCTCTTTCTGTCCAAAGCATTCTTCCATATCACCCGTCAGATATTCTACTAATCTGATCTGGTTATATCTACATTGAAAATTTGGGCCTAAATAAAGTTTAAGTGGACCTCACTCTCCCCATCGGCACCCATTTGTAACAACCATCTCTTCCTGCCTGCCAAACTTGACGCTGGGTTTGCAGCCTGGGTTAGAGAGGGTCTGAGGGACCTGAGTGGTCTGTATGTGCATGTGCAAAATTTGTTGACCTATGTGACATATATAATATACGTCTGAACGCTTTAGATATTTTCAAATTCGACATTTTGTTAAAACCCATACGTCTACATTCCACTGTCTGCTTTCTTCAGCAGATATGGATAAGGGCCACATTTCATATCTTTATGATGTTATGCTACAGGAAGATCCAACTTCCACCAAAAAATTAAGACTAACTGGGAAACGGAATTGGGAAGTTCATTCTCTGGTCAGTGGTGGGACAAGGCACTGCAAAGAGTAAACTCCTCCGTCTCATGTGCAAGGCTTAGCCTAATTCAATTTAAAGTGCCCCATAGACTCCATTACAGTAAGGAAAAATTATCCAAAATATACCCACATGTAGCTGACACCTGCAATAGATGCTCTCAGACGCCAGGAAACCTAACCCATATGTGTTCTGGTCATGCCCGGGGCTAGCTGGGTTCTGGAAATCGCAATATACATATATATATAATACATTTTTACTGTATTTGTGTTGTTTTTTATTTATTATTGCTCTTAATTTATTATTGTTATTATTATTGTATGTGTATCAATCTCTGTTGATGAAAACAGGAAGATGTATCGCTTTAGCTGGACAAAAGGGTAATTAGTAATTTTAAAATGTGTTTAAAAAACAAAAATAGTTATTAAGTAACCATGCATGGGTGTAGAAAGAGAACAGTCGCCTATACTAGGGTATGATACTTTTTTTTTTTCTTTATTATGCTTGATAATAAGTTAGGATGGTACTTTTATTTTGACAGGACTTTTATTTTCCCGCTTCCGGTCTGTCAGCCGTTGTATTAATAAATGAGAAACAAAAAATGAAAAAAGGAATTAGCAAAAACCAAATTACGGCCGTTATTTAATTTTTTTTCTTTAGTTATTTCATTTTTTGATGCTGAGAGCAAAATCCGTTTTGGGTTTAAAACGAAAAACAGAAAAGGGAGCACTGTTTCCGGCTTTTCGTATTTTAGTTTTGACAGAAAAGGGGATTATAGTTTGGCACCCTGATAAATTAAGTAGGACATTAATAGATTCCCTTTGATTAGATAGGCTATAGCACACTCAGAACATTGTCATATAATTTAATTACAGCCATAGTGAGTCTGACGTTTGGGAAGGCTATCTGACAACATGTCTCTCACAGCCTCCTCTCTACCGTGTGTGGGACAGTGAGCTCCACCTGCTGCCCCTTCTTCCCTCTCCTCAGCTGTGGTCTTTAAATAGAAGAAACACTGGTGTTAAATTTGATAAGCAGCCAAGAGTCCTACACACACACACACACACACACACAAACACAGAGTGATGCTCTCATGTTTCTAACACACACACTTCATCAATCTCTTAAAAATGTTTAGTTGACAAACATACACAATACAATTTAAAGTGATATACATATACCTGTTTTTGCAGCAACTGTTCTGCCTTGTTCTGTAACCTCAGGAAGACGTGCTTACACTGGTCATGGTCTACCTGAGGTAGAGTCCGGAACCTTGGGTCCAGTACCGTGCACTCCAGCAGATAGTTGAAGGCATCCCCACTGTATCTGTTTGCAATATTCGTGAGGATTGCAGTCTTTGTGTTGGCCACGGTGGTGGATCATCATTCATCATCATCATTTGGTGTCTGTTTGATGTTCTGTTCAATCATGCTCTTCAGTGGGAAAATGAGAGACACTGTGGGACTCTTCTCCTCACACAACGCTGTGGTGGCTGTCTTCAAAGGATGCAGCAGCTTCACAAGGTCTTCAGCATCTCTGACATCGCAGCTGTCAAGTGTATCAATGCTTTGGGAGTTTTGTCTCATCTCTGGGCTGGTGAGAGCTGCTGTTATTGCAGCATGGTGCCTGAGGTAACGAGCCAGCATATCCAACGTGCTGTTCCATTGCGTCGTAATGTCCAACTTGTGTGAGGGCAATTGTAGCTGTTTCTGCTTGGACATTAACACTGCGGTAGCCGTTGAACTCCGATGAAAAAACACAGCCACACGTTTCACCCGCCCGAGCAAAAGAGCAACGCAGGGAACACCGAGGCCAGCTTGGGTAGCAAGATTTATAGTGTGCGCAAAACACTTAATGTGCCGCTTCAATCCGGCCACGTCCATATTATGTGCATTGTCAGTAACAACAGTGATGCCATGGTTGGGTTTTTTAAGCTCCCAGTCAGTATCAGCTATCTGTAAAACCTCAGCTATGTTTGCCCCTGTGTGCGACTCGAAAAGTGGGCGAGTCTGTAGTGCAACACTTTCCATTTTCCAGTCATTGTTGATTGTGTGCCTCTCAATGTCCAACCATCTGTTGTTATGGCAATGCTTTCTCCGTCTTTCAGGATCTGTGCAACCTTGCTCTTGGACTCTCTATAGAGGTTCGGGATCACTGTGCAGGTGCAGTTGTTGATTTGAGTACCAAGCTGTGGTGGAGCTGTAAATGTTTCTTCATCGTGCTCGTATTAGCTGCGGTGTACGGCATTATTTGCATACAATGCTTGCATAGTGTCCGTGTCTTATCAGTCACTCTACTGCCATATATAATTTCCGCCGGGTACCCAAAATGCTGCCAAACAACCGATTTGAAAGAGGCAGGAGCATCTTCAATGGTATTAGGCCTACCGGTATTTTCTGCCATCATTCTGCCGTTGATGCTGCTTCCCTTCGCGCTCCTCCTCCTTCTTTTCCTTCTCCTTCTTTAAGTTCTAGCAGGCTAGACGTAGGAAAAGCGCATTACTGCCCCCACAGGTCACAAATAGAAGTTTGGATAGCTCACAAATCTCGTGAGACAGATTTTTAACACGACAAGAGATATCGTCGAGTTTAATCTTACGGCACGAGATCTCGTCACACGCCTAAAGAATACAGTAATGTAATAATACACATCTTTAAATGCACAATAATGGGTCATTCAGGGAGTTATTAAATGTTTTTATTACAACACAGAAACCATATTCTCTCATCCATACTCTGTAAGTACAGCAATGTGAAGGTTTCACACATGGTGGCTGGATCACTCTTGACGTGAGATGTCCTCAGTGTGTAATTAGAGCATAGTTTCCCTGAAATTAGTGAGTAAGTAGAGGGTACTTTCCCTGGAAGTACAGACTAATAGTGAGGACTGGGCTGGATGATGAAATTAGCACTGTTCTCCCGTCCTTAGTGTCTATCTTGGCACTCAGATGTTAACCTTATTTAGAACACAGTTACCTCAATGCTTCACAAGATAACAATTCAACCAGGACAGACTAATAAGGATGAAGAGAGACGGACTGAAAAATTAAATAACATTAATCACTAGGACTGTGCGCAGTACTGAACGGGCCCTCGCAGTACACGCGTGTCGGGGCATGCTGCCGTCGGGGTTTGTGCTTTACAGGGGCCAGTCTATACCACCCCTATGAATTTCATTGCCTTAAGTCTTATGGTCTGGGCACAGTGGCACTCATTAAATTAAACTGCCGCCAGAGCGCCACCTAGGGGCCGATCAGTAAAATCTTCAAGGGTTATTCTCAGGAGGGCATTGACAATAAGTATACCAAGTTTGGTGTTAATCTGACCAACCGATGTGGAGATATAAAATACTTCAATTTCACCTAGTGGTCATCGCCCAATATTTTTGCAGCGAGCCTCAGGGGCTCATGGGGAAGTAGTAACCTGAGTTTCATGTCATTCAGACACACCAACGTGGAGATATGCAACACTTCGTGTTTTGAACGAAATGGGGGAGCTGGCCACGCTGGGTACAGCTATTGTCGGTTGCCACCTCTGAAAAGTGTCTTTGACAAATGCGCGATACATGTCTCCATAACAAACGGTTTTGTTCAGATGACATTTGTAATTGCTGTCCATTTCATATATGCTTTCTTAGTATTCTATTACATTGATACATGTGGAGGATAGAGGGTGGGAGAGAAAAAAATGACAAAATGCTGACAAAAATGACAGCAACATTAGTATTAACACTGTGTGTGTGTTTACTAATGGTTGTCTGTCTCGGTTTGTATTTTTGTCTAAATTTGTGCAGATACAACAGTCCAGGACATGGTGGAGGAGGAAACATCATCGTCTTTTTAATGTATTTATTTTGTCTTTGTTGAAATTCATTTCGCATTGTTAATAGGATATTTTTTGTCCTGTATCATATTATTTACTTTCAGTTGAATTGTTATTTAAAGATTAAAAATATTTTTATCAAGGTTGTTTATGAACAGACAGTTATAATGATCTTATTAGCGAAATTTTGATGTTTAGAATGTAACAGATGTGATCAATGAGGTATGGAGCCTACTTTATCCCTTGACACGGCAGAATAATTGAAATTGTGTAATAGCTGTTCTTGCTTATGTGTTGAGCTTCATTGATATTATATCATATGCATGTTTCCTTTTTTGAGTTATTTTATGATCTTAAATGTGTGGTCAATATAAAATGAAATGAAAAAGAATTTGTTTGTTTGTGGTCTTTGCAATATTACAGCATTATAATTAAAACATTTTCACTCATGAATTTGTGGTTAATGTTGCTTTTCTGTTTAATGTTAAAGGTATAAAGTTAATTGAATAAATTGCAAATTATTAACAATTGAAGCATGTGGTAAACGTGATTACTAGTGAAATTCAAGAGATTAGTTTTATTTTGAAAACTTAGTTTTATTTTGAAAACTTTCGGTTTTGTTTTTCCTGTTACTGCATGCATTGTTTTTAGCTTGTTAACGGCCGCAATTTTCACTCTGCACGCACACTCGACAGAGTAAGTCAATATGTGGAATTGGTCCCGGTGTATTTTCATGTTTTTTGCAGTTAGTGTTGTGTGTCTGGCTTTGGAGCTGGAACTATTAGAGAAGTTTTGCTTGTACAATTTGGTGTTGTAATTAATGCGTTTTTACCATACACTAATAAGGTTTTACTCGAGGATGCCCGCCGTTAGAGCGGTTGCAGGCCTCTGCAAAATGGCGCGTGGATAAGACAGTGTAGAACGGGCAAAAAAAATGTGTTTTTCTCTTTAGCAGAGTCTGGGCTGATTAGCATTTAGCACAGCAGATGTAACCAGGTAAAAAGCCACATAGAGATTAAAAATGTATTTTTCCAGAGAGACCTGGCCAAAAAGTCAGCATAATGACAGAGAAGTTGCAACATCCGACAATTATAACAAACATTAGATACAAATACAGTACACAACAACACTGAGTGAGCATCAGGAGCCAAGTTATGTGGGCTGCATTAACTTCTTCATTCTCCATTATTTCATTTGAAGTTATGTGTGTGTATCATGTATATGTGAATATTATGTATTATTGATTTATTGTGTTTTTTTTCCTGATTATCAGAGAATGGCTAGCCCTTTAAAGTTCGTTGGGACAACTGACCCAGAGGTGGAGGGAATCAAGCAGCAGCTCCAGCTGCTTAGTGTAAGTGTTTTTTGTTGAAGATGGATGGTTTTAAGGATAGAAACATAAATAGATAGAACCATATCTCAAAAACCAACATATTCGTCTAAAATGCTTGTTCTATCATTTTTACATGGGATGTTTGTTTTTTATATTCCAGTATGCTTGCAATGACCCCCAGCTCCCGCGGCCGGACCTGTACGCCAGGAGCGTACAGGTCCACGCTAGGGCCATGGACCTCTTGGTGCGGCAGGCCCGCACCAAGAGGTCCGTGGACCAAAAAAAACGTTATTTGAAGCGGGAGCTGGAGGGTCTCAAGACCAAGGTCAAGGCTCTGCAGCAGGAGGTAGAGGTCCTAAAGGCCATTAAGGCCTTTGAGGCAGATGGTAAGTGCTTGTGTTGTGATGTGTGAAATAAATATTCTTACACTAATTTTTTCATGTGTTTTGAGGCTGGATAGAGCTGGGGACAGTGTCATATATACACAATTTGTTGGTGAGTGCGTGATTTGTATGAGTGATGAAGGTTAATTAACCATTGGTCAATTTTTCCCCAGTGGCTGTTATTCTTACTAAATTAATAGGGTATTATATCAAAGCCATCCTCATTATTTCACTCAAGGATACATTTAACAAACAACAGCAATTGATTGGGGTTCTGTAGACCTTCAATTTCAGTCTGTTCAATTTTAGTTCAGTCGGTTTTAGTGAATAAAATTAAGTATGTAGGTAAAATGTTTGTCATGGTTCCTAATTATGACATGTCATCTGTATTTCTTTTCCATGTGTGTGCAGACAAGGAGGAGGGTAGAAAAGGTGAGGTGGTGCAGTAGAATGTTTATAGTAATAACACTATAATGACGTTGGTTTTCTGTTAATATGTTTGTATTTTGGTTGACCTGTGTGCAGAGATGGCTACCGTTCCAGAGACGCCTGGAGAGGAGGAGGAGGGGTCGGGAGGGGACATCAGGGACGAGGCCTTTTTAACCCTGCCTTTTTTTTTTTTTTTTTTAAGTTCAAATAAACAGTGTTCTAATAAAAACCCTGCGGTGTCCTGCTGATTGTTTTGGCATTTGCGTGAAAGTCCACATTTTACTGAATGACATGTATAACAAGTGTGACAAAACTCCATAACACAAAATCAACATCAAATCCTTGCATTATGTTCATTTGCCCCCCCTCTGGTTTAAATGCTCTTACATTACCACAAAAACATCATTATAATCATAATTATCAGTATTTCCAACTAGTTGTGATATAATGGAACTAGTGCATTAATCCATATCCAATCCATATTCCATTATAATATTACAGAAATGTTTTTTTACAAATGTTTCTGCAAGAAAGCAGCAAAACGCTGCGAAAAAGCACCTGATTGTCAATTTTCCTAGCTTTTCAAACCGATTTGAATGCATTTCCACATCACCTGGTAAAAACAAACGTCACGTCACAACTTTAAAGGCTCATTTTAATGTTTTCCAAATTCTTATTATTGCCGGCATGAATACTTTTTTATGATAGATTAAATCCAGCAAACAATTTACTTTATATTATTACTGTTTTTTGACTACTGGTGTGTTGTCTTCCGGTCGGTCGGACTGGACCATTTAGTTTTTATAGTGGGGGTAGACAACATGGAGAATTTCAGCATCCACTTAACAATCATACACAGCTTGTGTTTATTTCATACGGAGCCCCCCAGGGGGCACGGGGAAAAAAAAAGATTTGTGAAAAAAAAAAAAAATGAAAAAGGACGGACTTTTGCGAGATCCTGAGATACTTTTGCGAGATCCCGAGATACTTTTGCGAGATCCCGAGATACTTTTGCGAGACCCCGAGATACTTTTGCGAGATCCCGAGATACTGACGAAAGAAGAGGAGCAATGGAGGAGCGATATTCGCCTATTTTCCGGCGTTCTAACTGGAATAGCGTCACAAAAACCGCACCAATTTCCCCCAGGATGGTTTTATTTTGTACAGAAAACTAAGACTGACATTTCACAGGCTTGATCAACTCCCCAAAATCAGCGAGTCTGGCGAAAGATTAAAGTAACCGGCCGAATATACATCCTAGTGCCCAACGGCAGCCAGAGTGCTTAGGGACCGTCGCAAAAGTGCAACGTCTTTCTTTTCTATTTTTAATAACTCACTGGAAATTCATCTAATAAACACCAAACGACTTCTGATGTGTTCATGAACTCACTGTGGACTTCCCACACCCTTTATTTTCAATACACACCTTTTCAATTCCTTTTATTCAGTGTGTACAATATTTAAGCCTTTTATTTTGTAATAGCTCTCTTGTTTTTATAGATATCAACACCAAACCACTTCTGATGTGTTCATGAATTCATTGTGGATTTCCCACAACCTTTTATTTTCAATAAACCCCCTTTTTTTAAAGGCACAAGTAATATGTGTGTATAGTTCTTTCATATATAAGGCCTTTCTTATTTGATAGCTGTTTGAATCAGTCACAACCCTTTAGTTTCAAGCAAAACCTTTACAAGTTGTTTAGATATAAGGAGCAATAAGCGTGTATATTCTATTCATACTTAAGGCTTTTATTTTTTAATAACTCACTTGTTTTTCTACATATCGACTTCAAAACACTTCTGATGTGTTCATGAACTCACTATGAAGTTTCCACAGCTTCTTGCTTTCCTTTAAAACCCTTACAAGATTCTTAGACATCATTCATTTCTTTACATTTCTCATTTTTTATTTTGACTTCACTGTTCTTTTTCTTCAAAATTTCTGCTGTTAATTCAGGTCAAGCATGCAAATTGTCATTCAAGCATGACACATACAACCTTTCAGGTAGTTTAGCATTAATTGCAAGCTGTTAAAGCAAAGTGAATAAACAAAAATATGATTACTACAGCCACAAGTATGCATCTGTACTTGACCATCAGCTCGTGATGCTTTCCAAAACAGAAAATCGAGAACAATTATAGCAAGCAATAGTGAGGAGTTAAAATACTAAGAGCAGTCTTTGTCTTTTGTTGAACATAGTCATATATAAATTGGGCTGCACAGTAATTAAATACGTAAATTACATTTTTATTCATTGTCTTACAGATGTCTTATGATTGGTGACACACTGGAAGGAATGGTATCTGAAATTTAAAGTGTTTGTTTTACGACAATAAAGGATGTGGGGAATCCACAATGAACTCATGAACACATCAGAAGTGGTTTGGTGTTGATATCTATAAAAACAAGAGAGCTATTACAAAATAAAAGGCTTAAATATTGTACACACTGAATAAAAGGAATTGAAAAGGTGTGTATTGAAAATAAAGGGTGTGGGAAGTCCACAGTGAGTTCATGAACACATCAGAAGTCGTTTGGTGTTTATTAGATGAATTTCCAGTGAGTTATTAAAAATAGAAAAGAAAGACGTTGCACTTTTATGAACAAATATTTTTAAAAAAAGGTGGTGACGGTGAAGCTGGGACTAGTAAAGTGAACGTAGAGCAAGGTAAGAAACAGCGCAGCCAATGCTAACAGCCTTGTAACGTAACCTAACAAGCTCGCTCTAATGTTAACGTCCATTAGCTTGTATGAAAGCCTGACACAACACGTTATCTTTGACAGAAACTAAGTTTGGTAGCTCCGTCAGAGAGGATGAGACAGAGAGGAGAGAGATCCAGCAGCTGTCAGGTGACAGAGAGAGTGATGCGGGAGGAGAGGAGGGAGAGAGAGAGAGAGTCATTTATAGTTTATTTATTTATTTAGTCAGTTATTTTCCTGCTAGTGTCAGAATTCCAATACATATGAAGAGTGTATTTAGCAACAGCGCATGTGTAGTTTGTTAACCTTAACCATTATTGTCTCTTGTCACAGAGAGATGTGAGGAGAGGAAAGGAGAGGAGAGGAACAGGAGAGAATGTTTTTGCTTGCAATGTTTTAATTAATATTTAATTTATTTTAAAGAATAAAATAGATACATAAAGCTCATTGCACAAATAGGCTATCTACAAAAAAGCTTTTTGTAAATCAGGGATATTATACTTGAAAGATGGGAATTAGCCCCTTATTTCAAAATATACACTCATAATCTGCAGGGTAAATAGCTGCACATTTAGTCATGGCTTATAAAGAAAGAGGAGAGGAGAGGAGAGGAACAACAAGAGAAAAGGAGAGATCTGGGCGCGGGGGGCCCATCTAAGATAATCTCGTCCTGGGCCCAGGCAAGACTGTCAGCTGGCCTGCTTGCACACATTCACACAAAAACAGCAGCACTTTTACTTCTGACGGAATTTGGACTTGCTCAACGCGTTGAGTTAATTTTGAATTTAACTGCTAACTTCAGTAAGATAAGTTATGTGTGTATGTGCTGTTTTTAAAGCTGTTGGTAACGCTACTGTGCTGTCATGACAGCTAATTGGCAAACATTATTAGCACTGCTCAGCAGCAGAAAAAATGTTGTTTTTGGGTTAGGGTTAAAAGTTAATTAGTCTCCTGCTGTTACTGTATTTTCCATCAATGCTGGTTGCTGTGTAGTCACAGGAGAGCTAGTTGGCTGTTAGCACAGGTTATAAGTACATGTTTGGTAGCATATGCCTTTGGTTTATTTGCTAAATCAGCTATAAGCTACTAGAAACGCCAGTCTTTAGACAGTATTCATTTAATTTAATTTAATTTAATATCAAAATTAATTTAAACTATCAGATGGCCGCACTGGTAAACAACTCCGTTACTGCGGTGTGATTGGCTCGAGTATATTTTGAATATCACGTTCTTTCTTTCTCTGTTGTTTTTCAATTTCTGAGCGCTCTGCCCTGTGATTGGCTGGATTAAATTTTGAACTTCATGGGCGTTGTCTTTACTGCAGACATACAGAGAAAAAGAGAAATGTAAACAGAAAGCATTATAATCAAACTGTCGAACCAAGATCAGTAATATTTGTGTCAATTAATATAGCTATGTATTGGGGAGAGTTTTATTATAACATGGCTACATGGAAATAAATTGTGTTTTTAAAGTAAACTGTCACCATTTTAGTGTAAAATTTTTTAGTGTTGTATGAATACACTGCAACTTAACAATATTTTCACCTTATATTGGTCTTTCTAACTTGTGTGGTGTATATATATGTATGTCTGTATATCATATATATATATATATATATGTGTGTGTGTGTGTATATATACATATGTATATGTATGTATATATATATATGTGTGTGTGTATATATGTATATATGTGTGTGTGTGTGTGTGTATACATATGTATATATCTTTATATACGTATGTGTGTGTGTATATGTATGTGTTTATATATATGTTGGTTTCTTATTTTTGCATGAGTTTTATTTATGCTTGTTCTGTCAAAGCACTTTGTGAATGCTGTTCTTAAAGGTGCTATATAAATAAAGGTATTATTATTATTATTAATAATAATAATCTTAATTGTTCTTCCATCACTGGTTGCTTGTTAATTGGTGTTTAAGATGTATTTTATCCAATTATTGTAAGCTAAAGATGAGTTGTAATGTTAATAATAATCAATTGTTTACATGTTATTAGATGCCACGGGGCAAGTCTTTTCGTCGTTCTGAGGCAGCCAAGCGGCGTCTGGCAGATCGGTGACAGGTTGACGTGGAACCGCAGCAGCCTGCCAATATCTCAGTCGCACGTATGTAAATCTTTTCCTTATATGTGTATGGTGTTTATATTTTCCTAGTGGCAAGGTGTGTTGACATGATTTGCGATGATGATTTGAAAGGCTTCATTAATATGTGTATCTTGGTGTGTTACGCCTGGATTCCACTGGATGCGTAACGACTCCGACAGGGGTCTGTCCGCAACGGCTGCGTATCTACGCAGTCCATCAACACCCACCGGATCCGTCTGTGTCGGAGCTGTTGCGGACAGCAGAGTCCCGAGGACGCACGAGATCTCGCGAATTCACGCCTAATCAATTGATATAACTGGAAGATAATCAACATCTCCTCATTAATGACTGGAGACAAATCCAGCGACTCCGTCTTAACGAGCGCTAACGAGGTCGGCCGGCTTGTTAACGAGCCGGCCGACCTCCTTAGCGAACCCGAGGTATTTTATTTTGAAAATATACCGGTGTTTTATTTTGTGTCTGTGCAAGACTTCCTGTCCCGAACGATCTGCTCTGTGCTGAATTTATGCGTAGTGCTCCGTCGTCCGACAAAAATAGAAGCTCTGCGCAAGTGTTGCGAGGGCTGTCGGATGGCCCTGCGTTGTCGGACTCATTACGCAGCGGATCTGCAGTCGGTGGAATCTCACACATTGATTATAATGGGTGCGTAACGGCTCCGACAACGGATCTGCAGCCGTTACGCATCCAGTGGAATCCAGGTGTAACAGAGGCCACCTCCTCATCTGTCAGGGCGGTTGTTTTAACCTTGTTGGCCCTGGCAAATTGTCCCAGGTCCTGGAGGGCTTTTGAAATTGCTGGCAGGTCTTCTGCTGCCAGGACCAGCTCCTCCATGTTGGACAAAGTGGCCCCGTCTGTGACACTTGTGGAAGAAGGTGAGATAAAACAAATTAGCTAATGAGACAAGATAGCTGTGATTCTCAAATTTTAACTTAGCAACACTGAAGTTAGTCCTGAGTAGATAAGCAACCAGCTACTGTATTTAGATAACTTGCTTGGACTTACTGGGGATTTCCACCGGGCGCGTTACAGCAGCGGCACGGCTCCACCGCGGTTTTGCTGCGTCTTCTGCCCGGCGTCACGTCAGCTTACCGAGCAGGTCGTATACACGCGAGATGACACGATAATCCTGACCATACGGGAGACCGCGACATCCCGTGATGAACTCTAAACTCTATTTATACAGTCTATGGATAAACTGTGTGTATAAAGTAAACAACAACAACAACCAACAGCTTACTTTGCTTCTCTGACGTGAAAGATCTGTTGATCCGACCATCTATCCTTATAAAAACAATATGTTATGTCATAAATGATTGTATGATGTTCCACTTCAACGATCAGTCTCTTGTCGTCCGTGTCGCCGATCCTCTGGGACCCTTTGATTGATTGATTGATTGCTGATCTGGTGCCTCTGTCATAACATAATGTTGATGTGAAGTAGTTTTAGGCTGGATGAACTGCGTATTGTGTTTTATTTTGAAAGGGGGCGGAAGTGTTTTACGTTGATTCTGAGTCGGACTTCCTGTCTGGTGCGATCTGCTCTGTTGAGATTTACGCAGTTTGGCAGCGTCTCGCTGAGAAATAGAAGTCCTACCTAATGCTCGCGGAGAGCCGCTGCTGCGACGTTGCTGTAACGTTCCACAGCGCGCCTGGTGGAAATGCTCTCATTGATTAGAGTGTTACCTATTTGCAGCGGCGCTGACGTGACGCTGACGTGACGCTGCTGTAACGCGCCCGGTGGAAATCAGGCTTTACAATTTCATTGAAGGTAGTCTAGTTTGAGCTATTTAAAAGATTAACATCTTTAAATGTATATATTTTAATGAAGACAAATCTATGTCAGCCCTGTGATAGTCTGGTGATCTGTCCAGGGTGTACCCCGCCTCTCGCCCAATGTCAGCTGGGATAGGCTCCAGTGACCCGCGACCCGAATGCGTATAAGCGGTTAATGTTAATGAATGAAAATCTAAAAAGAACATTGTAACACTGCCAACCACATACCATGTGTTCCCTAATTGTACAATGTGCATGAAAAGTCAAATTTAAAATCAAGCTCAGGTGGACACATTACATTACACCAGCCATTCTCAACCTTGGGGTCGCAAGATGATTTCTGGGGGTCGCCAAATCATTTTGAGAAAAAAAAAAAATATATATATATATTTATTTTTTTTCTTTTAATTCGTTTTATCAACTGAGTTTGAATGATCTGAACTGTGCGTGTGAGATTCTGTTCAGTGAGCAGAGCGGGAAAAATAAACAAACAAAAAGAAGAAAAATTTGCGCGTTGTTGCTTTACCGCAGCTGCAGTTTGCTAGCAGCTATAACTGATTCTGGAAAAATGGAGCGATGGCTGAAAAGAACAGCTCCAGACTTGGGTCAGCAGCAGCAGCAACAACAACAGCAGGGGTCCCAAGGTCTAGGAGCAGAAAGCCTAACGGGACCTCCACCAGAGAAACGGAGGGCAGTGGGGCCGGCACAGGCTAGGCTCCGTAAATATCAGACCGACTTCTTAAAGTATGGCTTTTCATGCATAGCAAAAAATAACACAGAATACCCACAGTGTGTCATTTGCTCTGAAGTGCTGGCAAATGAAAGCCTCAAACCAGTTAAACTGAAGAGACATTTAGAGACAAAACACAGCAGCTTGATTGATAAGCCAATTGATTTTTTTCAGCGCAGGGAGCAAGAACAGTGGTGAGTGATTATTCTACTGTCCCTGCTAAGGCCCTTGCAGCTTGATATGAGGTGGCATATCTGGTGGCTCAATCAAAAAAGGCTCACACGATCGCGGAGAGTCTCATCCGTCCCGCAGCCGTAGCGATGACAAGAGCAATGCATGGGGAGAAAACATCTAACACACTTTTAACTATTCCCCTTTCAAATGACACTGTGGGGCGCCGCATTCAGGACATGGCAAATGACATGAAAGATCAGCTCATTGACAGAGTGAGGAAGAGTGGAAGATTTTCCCTGCAACTTGATGAGTGCACAGATGTGTCAGGAGATGCGCAGCTGCTGGCCTATGTGAGGTACAGCTACGAGGGGAAAATGCACGAAGATATGCTGTTTTGCTCATCAATGGAGGGAACATGCACTGGACGGGACATTTTCAACAAGCTTGACAGCAATACCCAAAAAGAGGGACTGAGATGGGAAAACTGTGTATCTGTGTGCACAGATGGAGCTGGAGCTATGCAGGGGGCAAGACAAGGTTTAAGGGCCTGTGTGTTGGAGGTAGCCCCCCATGTGAAATTTCTGCACTGCATAATCCACAGGGAAGCACTCGCTGGCAGGTGTCTCGTGCCGGAGCTTCGCGATGTTCTCCAAACATCAGTGAAGATTGTAAATTTCATTAAATCTCGGCCACTGCAAAGCAGACTCTTTGCCACACTCTGCCATGAAATGGGATAAGACCACAAAGCACTTCTCTTTCACACAGAGGTCAGGTGGCTTTCTCATGGCAAAGTTTTAACAAGACTCTTTGAACTACGTGAAGAAGTGCGCACATTTTTATCCGACTGTAGTTCTCCCCTTGCTGACTATCTGACTGACCCAACGTGGGTTGCGAGCCTCGCATATTTAGCCAGCATTTTTGACAAACTAAACAACTTAAATTTGTCCCTACAAGGCCCTAACACAAACATCCTTATTCTCTCTGATAAGGTCACAGCATTTAAGAGAAAGCTGGAGCGGTGGGCTGCGCGAGTGGAAGGGGGGAGTGTTGAAATGTTCCATGAGCTGGATGACTTTATGGACAGTTACGACATAACCATCCAAACTATGAAAGGAATTATTGCCTCTCACCTCAGGAGCCTGCTTGAAAGTTTCAATAAGTACTTCCCAAACGATGACACCCCGGAGAAGTACGACTGGATATGCCAGCCTTTCACCAGCACCACCGCGCATTACCTGCCATCACAGCTGCAGGACGCCTTGCTGGATCTCTGCTCTGACCGCACATTGCAGACTGCTTTCTCAGCATGCACACTGGAGAGTTCTGTTTGTCAGTAGCTACAGAATATGCAGCATTGTCAAAAGCTGCAACCGATGTACTGTTTCCATTTGCATCCACATATCTGTGTGAAAAAACATTTTCTGCACTGACATATATGAAAAACATATATGAAAATACAGATCACGACTCCTCAGAGTTGAGAGTGATCTTCGCCGGGCCGTGCTTTCAATTTAGAGGACTACCTGGCTTCTGGTTTCAGACCTACAGAAAAGATACAAAGTTGATTATTTGATTGGATGAAGAGAATCACTACTTTGTTTCTTTAGCAGTATAATAAGCTTGTTACATGTTTCAACCTCTTTTTTCACCAAGAAAATAGATTTATTTTGTTTTAATTTATTATGATTTAGATTTTCCAAGTAAGAATTAGCACGAGGCTCTTGATTTATGACTTCAGTGGGCTGTCCTTGGAATCAGAATTCAGCAAATTAACTGGAGAGCTTGTAAATTGACCCCATCCCATTTGTCTGATTCTTAAGCAAGAAAAAAATAGGCTTACAGTCAGGAATTACAGTTTGTTGGTTATTAACTTGTAAGTAATACAAAATACACTAGTGTTGTTAGTCTAGGTCACTTACTGTTTAATTATTATGAGGGGTATTTATTTTTCCATTAATTTTGTTTGATTTGTACAGTTAACCTGCTCATCAACTTTAAAAAAAAATCTTTGTCCTGCCACCTTGTCTACCACATAGCTGCACCCTTATTCACACTTAGTCACACTCATCAGCATTTCTGTTGATGAGTTACAAAGGTATCTCCCAAGCCTGTAGCCTTTTTGGCTCAGCCTTTGGACACAGCCATGTTAGACGGCTGGCCCTGTGTCTTATTATCAGTAAACTCACAGGCCTCTTGGCCTACTGCAGTAGGACAAGAAACTTCTCTTTTTCTCTGCTCTCTACTACTTTCTACTCTTCTACTACAAGATTACACCATTAACATCTAGCTTTATTTACTTATTTTTTTAGAAACAGTTTATTACTGTTTACTTACACCATCATGTTATAGATGTCCCCCTGGACATACAATCATTACCTGCTCTTCATTTTTTAACATGATAATCAGCTTTTCACCAAAACTATGGTGCTTGTTACTTATTAATTACATTGTGTGCCTCACGTAAGATCAACTTCGACTTAAACCTTAGTGCTCATTACTTCATTAAAAATATTGTGTTCACACTGTATTAATTTCCACATATTTCTCCCTATGATTACTTCAAACCATATATTTTAAGAAAAAAATGGAAGCACCCATTACTGGGCCTCTGATTAAAGTTATGACATTTTATACTACAGTTTCTTCTAACAGGGGAAGTTACATATTAGGCGAGGTAATCTGCAAGGGACATTTACTGTTTACAACCCAGGTTTCCTATACAGAATTGTTTTAGTAGTCAAATGGTAATTATATTCCTATCCAACGACCTGCTTGAAAAAGAGCTGAAGCCTGAATAAAAAAATCGATTACATCAAAGGATCTAAGCTACAAGGCATTCCACCAAGGGTAAATGATCAACTCTGTTTACACAACATACCAGTTGTTCCGCTGGACTCAACCAGCTTGTTCCCATGGCCATCACAGAGAACAATCTCTCCTTCACTCCTCAGCTCCCTCCTCACTTTCTCTGTCATGGCTGGGATTGTGGTGTCCTGCTGACTAAACTCCACAATCAGTGAAGCCCCATCAATTAATAGGCTGCCTCTCTCCACCCTTCCAAGTAATATGTTCCTTTCAGTGCAAAGACAGAGACACAGATTTGACAATTCATTTATTCATAAAAGGGTTTTTATCAGCATTTCTTGTTCATTTCCTGTTAGTAAACAATAACAAAATAGATTATTTGGTTTCATACCTGGTGAAAAGTTTGGCAGGACATGGGTTGGGGGGCCCGGCATGCCCAGTGGTTGATGACGGCCTTGCCATGAATGTGAAGGCTGGCTGTTTTGCAGGAGAAGCTGAAACAATTAATCATTTGTTTTTTTCAGGAGATTACGTCCATCTATTTTGATCGTCAAGCAGGTTTTTACAAATAAAATAAAATAATTTTCTTCCAGCTTCTTAAGTGAATATGGTGTCTTTATTCCTCTAAGACAGTAAATTATATCGTCTAGATGTGGACAAAAAAAGTGAGAATGTGATCTTGACTTTTAGAGAAACATTTCTCACCATTTTAAGAAATACAGAACCAATAAGTCATCAATTCAAGATAATAACAGACAAATTAATTAATGACAATAAACATTATCTTCATCTCCACAGACCTCACATCGATGTAAATCATCGAAATCATCGATATAGCCTGTGGGGCTTGGCAGCAGGACATCGCCGCTGTCCTTCACCAGATAAATGCTGGATGTGATCAGCTGAATGTGGAAGGAAGACAAAGTTAAATGTTTGATACACTGTCATGCACGCACAGAGTCCCGCTTCCACATGTGTTTTCTTTTCCTTCACTCCTAAAAGAAAACACCTCAAGGTGCCACCAGCTCCTAATGGTGTAGGTCAGTGGTGTAGTCTAGTTTTTTGCAGTGGTTATACTATCTATACTCATACTGACCCGTCCCAGAACAACACATCTTACAACAACAACCATCTTGGAGCAACACCTCATAAGCACCATCACCACCTTGTGTCTGATGCTGCATCCTAACATGGTGATAACAGACCCAGTCTGTCAGAATGCTCTCAACAAGATGTGTACTGTAAGCTATGCATAAGTGAATGTGATTCAGATTCAGATGTCTTTTATTCTTGAACTAAAAAACATCTGAATCTGAATCACATTCACTAATGCATAGCCTTCAGTATACATGTTGACAGTATTCTGACAGACTGGGTCTGTTATAAACATGTTAGGAGGCAGCATCAGACACAAGGATGCAATGAGACTGGGCATATCGTTCATAGTTCTGTGATTTCCCTGATGTTCATGGACACGACATACACTAAGGGGCTGAGAAGCCTGTCAGTCATTGTCGTTCTCATGACAACGGGTTGTTTTGAGGTGGGCGGGAACTGGGGATGTCCTGAGAGCTGACAGGCGAGAGAGCCGAGCTAACGGTTGGTAAGTTCATGATAATGACAGAATTGGTTAGCTTGTTTTGGTGTTGGCTACTGCCCACAGTAGCCTGATTGTTCATGAATCAATCAATAAACTTTATTTATTTATATAGCGCTTTTCCTACATATAAATGCAACTCAAAGAATAAAGCAGCGCGAAACCTGCTGATGGTAGTGAATGTACTGAGGAACAGTAGAATATATTTAAATATACCAACAATCACCTGCTATGCTAATTTCACTTATGGTCGCGTCGGGCTCCTTCTATCACAAAATGATGCTGTAACGTGCTCGTGCATTAAGCGGATATATGAAAAAAAATCTAGCGGAGTAGTATCACGCAGAATAAACCACTGGATATTCTCAAATCACTCCCCTTTTCCAGTGGTTATACAGCGTGCCATATTAGTAGTTAAGTATTTCATTGGAATTGCAGTTCATGATTGAGTATATGGGGAAGCTATATGGGACAGATAAAAAGCCTTTACCCATAGGCAGATACATTTTTATTATTGCTGACGTCACCAAACTGACATCATGAATTCCATTCATTTTTTACAATGACTAATTTTACTTTTTTATCAATCAATCAATCGCTGCCATTACTTTAACGGAGCAGCATCCGCTGCGGGGCCTTTGTGTCATTAATTAGCCTACATCTCTCTTGAAGTACAGAGGCGAAACACGCCGCCCATGATTACAACAAATGTAATTAGAACAATACATAAGAATTGGCCTACCTTAAAAATCCGGGAAATGTTGGTTATTGTCAGGTCCGTGTGTCTGAGATTGACGGTTCGGGCCCCACGCCACAGACTCACTCGTTCAGCATCCATCATTCAGCAGAGTGAAGATAAAAAAGAAAAGAAGGCCGTGTATGGAGTGACATATGTTGTGGCCATAGATGGCTATAGTGGCAAAATTGTGGCCAACTCCATCATGTCTGTAAAAAACAATCTGGTTATATATAATGAAGTGTACAGGTGAGTAGGTGTGTCAACCTTCACAGATGTCCAAAGATGTGTACTTTTTGAAAAAAAAATTGTATTCACTGATGAAAGTTTTTCACAACTTTCCTTCAAAATTATCTTTGGAATATGACAGTGGTCTTTCATGGTAATCATACTGTTACAGTTCAGCTCTGTCTCCCAGTAATTTTCCACTGAGCCTGCCTCCTCCTCACTCCACCTGTCAGCAACTTCCTCCTCATCAGCCAGACTCTCTTCACCTGTTCACCCAGCTGCCTCTGATCACTAATCAAGCCACTATAAAGACTCCTGCCTCACACAAACTCACTGCCAGACTACGCTTCGGAGAGCGAAGCAAACCGTCGGAGCTCCGGGTGATTGAGAGAGGAAGAGGCGGGACGGAGTGGAGTTGTATGGAGAGGGGTACCGCAAGGTTTTTCCTGGAGTGGTGAATCAGATTATCAGAAAGAATTATTAAAGGATTAAGTAGAGTGCGTAATTGTGTCATTGGAGAGTAGAAAGTAGGTAGGTAACTTACAGAGAGTAGATTGTGGGGGTATCGGCCGACGGCCTGTACACCGTATTTTCCGGACTATAAGTCGCAGTTTTTTTCATAGTTTGGCCGCAAGAGGGCGCTCTAGGCCGAATATGAGGATGAGTCTGACATAAGCGACGTAGAAGAAGAAGCGCCGCATCTTCTACCTCCGGACTTTGCGGAGTTGTTTAAAAGTGACACCGAGGATGAAGATTTCATTGGATTTTAGTTATTTGGAGTGACACGGATGGTTTGGTAAACTTCTTAGCATGTTATTTATGCTATAGTTATCTGAATAACTCTTAATATGTTATGTTAACATACCAGGCACGTTCTCAGTTGTGTCATGTAATGTAAGCATACCGTACAATTATTCAGCCTGTTGTTGCCTCTATTCTATTTTAAATTGCCTTTCAAGATGACATGTCTGTTCTTGGTGTTGGATTTTATCAAATAAATTTCCCCCAAAAATGCGACTTATACTCCAGTGCGACTTATATATGTTTTTTCCTTCTTTATTATGCATTTTATGGCTGGTGCGACTTGTACTCCGGAGCGACTTATAGTCCGGAAAATACGGTCGGTCCGGTAGCGACACCCTAGCGCTGCTTTCTGTAAGCGGGTGGAAAATGGAGGGAAAGGAGGGGGATGAAGATAGTAACAATAGTTTTGAAATGAGTGAAGAGGAGTATGAGATTAATAAAGGAGATAGTGGATGGGAGCAGGTAGGGAGAGGAGGGAGATGTAGAAGGGCAAGTGGGAGAAAGAGAAAGAAGGAAAATGAAGATAGTTTGGAAGGCACGGAAAGTGAGGGACAGGGAGAGGAAGCAAAGAGTGGAAAAAAGGGATCCCTTAATGTAGTGGTGAGATTTGAAGGAGAAGGGGGAGTAAGGAAAATGGACCCACTAAAAATCACAAAAATAATCAGAGCTCAAGTAGGAGAAGTTAAGTATGCTAAGGTATTAGGAGATGGAAACTTGCTAATTGGGTGTAACACAGAAATTCAAGTTGAAAAGGCTCAGAAAATGGAGAGTGTGGGAAAAGTGAAGGTTACAAAAACAGTGAAAGTTGGTGAGCAGAGGAATATTGGATGTAAAGGAGTGATAACAGGGGTTCCCCTTGGTATCAGCATGAAAGAGCTAGTGGGAAACCTGAAAATGAGAAATAACACAGTTAAAGATGCCAAAAGAATGACAAGAGGAATTGAGAAAAAAGAATCAGAGACAGTAGTGGTAGAGTTTGAGGTCAAAAATATCCCAGGAGAACTATATTGTGGATTTGTAAAATATAATGTGAGAGAGTTTGTTCCAAAGCCAATGAGGTGCTTCAAGTGTCAGGAGTATGGACATATTGCTAAACAGTGCAAAGGTAAAAGAAGGTGTGCAAGGTGTGGAGGAGATCATGAATATGGAAAATGTGGAACAGGTGTGAAACCAAAATGTTGCAACTGTGGAGGAGAACATAGTGTGGCGTATTGGGGGTGTGAGGTTATGAAGAGAGAAATAACAGTGCAACAGATAAAAGTGAATGAAAAAGTATTGTATGCTGAAGCTGCCAAGAGAGCGAGACAGGAGAGTTTTAATGGCAAGCAACAGAATAGAGAGAAACAAAAGGTGATAAGTACTGTTCATGAAATTGAAACGAAAATGTTGGAGGTGAAAAAGAGATTGGTGACATTTATAGCAGGAGTCATAAATGCAACAGCAGATGTTAAATCTAAAACAGAAAGAATACAGATTATAGTCAAAGCAGCAGTTCATCATTTGGATATGAGAGGGATAAGATGGGAAGAGGTAAGAGATGAGTTGAGTGTTCAAGCCAGTCAAGAATCATCATGTATTGGGTAGTATTAATAATAATGTTAATCCTCCAGTGGAATGCTAGAAGCTTAATTGCTAATGGTCAGGAGTTTAAGCAATTTATATATAGTCAACAGGAAATACCAGAAATAGTGTGCATCCAGGAATCCTGGTTAAAACCAAACCTAGACTTTATTATTAAGGGATACGTATCAGTCAGAAGAGACAGGGAAGAAGGGACAGGAGGAGGATGTGTCACGTTCATAAAAGAGGGCATTCCATACAGGGTTATTGATATTGGAGTTGAGATGGAGAGTATTATAATAGAAATATGGATAGAAAAGAGGAAGATGGTGATAATAAACTTTTATAACCCATGTAAAAAATTGGACATTAAGAAATTGGAAGAAATGGTAGATAAGAACAGGGGAAACACAGTGTGGTGCAGAGATTTTAATGCTCATAATACACTATGGGGGAGTGAGAAGAATGATTGCAATGGGGAGATAGTGGAGGAATTGTTAGATGGACAGAACTTGGTTTGTGTGAATGATGGGAGAGGGACAAGAATAGACATAAACACTGGGAAAGAGTCAGCTTTGGATCTGACAATAGTGACTAATGCAATAGTGCCATTATGTGAATGGAGTGTGTGGAAAAAAGGGTCTATAGGAAGTGACCACTATCCTATATATAATAAAATAAATATAGCAACAGGGCAGACCACAGAGAGAGTAGGGGGAAGGTGGATCCTAGGAAAAGCTAATTGGATAGAATTCACAATGGAGTGTGACAAAAATCTTTCTCAGGTTAGGGACAATATGGAAGTGGAAATGATGGATAGGGAAATAAAGCAAGGGATCATATCAGCAGCAAACAGGTATATACCTAAAAGTACAGGCAGAAAAGAAAGCAAGGTAGTACCATGGTGGGATGATAAATGTAAGCAGGCAGTTAAAAGTAGAAACAAAGCGTTTAAGTTAGTTAAAAGATACCATAACTTTCAACACCTGATTCAATATAAGCAAGCACAAGCAGTGGTAAGGAAAACAATAAGACAAGCAAAAAGATTGTATTGGAGGAAGTTCTGTGGATCGATTGGGAATAATACTAAGATAAGAGAAGTATAGGGAATGTTGAAAAAAATGGGTGGTGATAGGAAGGACTGGAACTATCCAGTTATGAGTTCTGGGAATGGAGTAGCTGTAACCAATAAAGAAAAGGCAGAATTATTGGTTAAAACGTTTGTTGTGGTGCACAGCTCAAATAATTTAACGGAGGAGGGAAGACAGGGTAGAGAGAAAACTAGAGATGTAAACAGGGAGGTATTAAAAAGAAAGGATAGTAGGGAAAGTGAATTAGATGTATCATTTACCATTGGAGAAATGAAAAGGGCATTAGCCAAAACAAGAAAGAGTGCGCCAGGTAAAGACACAATTTGCTATACTATGATGAAACATATAGGTGAGGGGGGATTAAGTAAAATATTATCATTGTTTAATAAGATATGGAAAGAGGGTAAAATACCAAGAAGCTGGAAGGAGGCATTAATTATCCCAATCAGAAAGCCTGGAAAAGATCCTAGTAAACCAATAAATTACAGACCCATAGCTTTGACATCGCATATAGGGAAAATAATGGAGAGGATGATAAATGAGAGGCTTATGCAATATATAGAAAAGAGGGGACTAGTAAATAAATATCAAAGTGGATTCAGAAGAGGAAGGAGCACAATGGATCCAGTGTTGTGTTTAGAAGATGAAATTAGAAAAGCACAAGTAAATAAAGAAACGGTGGCTGCAGTATTCTTTGATGTGGAGAAAGCATATGATATGTTGTGGAGAGAGGGATTGCTAATTAAAATGAATCAAATGGGAATTGAGGGAAATTTATTTAATTGGGTTATGGATTTTTTGAGCAAAAGGGTCATTCAGGTCAAAATTGGATCAGAAGTATCAGAAAGTTATATTGTAGAGAATGGTACACCGCAAGGGAGTGTGATAAGTCCAACACTATTTACAATAATGATAAATGATATATATGATAACATACCAGAGGGAATGGGAAGATCTTTGTTTGCGGATGATGGGGCACTATGGAAGAGGGGAAGGAATGTTGATCATATAGTTAAGAAGATACAGGAAGGGATAGACAAAGTATAAAAATGGGGGTTAGAGTGGGGATTTAGGTTTTCAGTGGAAAAAAGTAAAGTAATGTTCTTTTCAAAAAAGAAAATCAGTGAAAATAAAAAGTTAAGATTGTATGAGAAGGTTTTTGGGAATGGTTTTTGACTCCGGGTTAACATGGAGGGAGCATATAAAAGGTATAGTAGAGAAATGTAAGGGAGTTTTGAATATTATGAGATGTCTGACTGGATTAAAATGGGGAGCTGATTTTATGTCATTAAAATATATATATATATAGCATTAATTAGATCAAGAATAGAATATGGTTGTGTGGGATATGGTTCGGCAGCAAAGTCAGTTCTCTCACAGCTTGATGTAATTCAAGCTCGAGCGCTGAGAACTTGTATAGGAGCAACGAAAACGGCTCCAGTCTGCTCCCTCCAGGTAGAATCAGGAGAAATGCCATTATGGCTTAGAAGGAAGCAGTTGATGACAAATTACTGGATAAACTTAAAAGGACACAATGACGAGCATCCGGCTAAGAGAATTCTGGAGATGTGCTGGGAAAAGGGGAAAGGTCAAAAATCAAGTCTTGGATGGGTCAGTGAGGGAATAGCTGAACAGATGAAAATACAACAAATAGAATTCAGCCCAACAGTGTGGTGGTCAGCACTACCTGAATGGATGATGCAGGAGATAAATGTAGATTTAGAAGTATGGAGCATTAAAAGAGGAAATAAAACAGTGGATTTAGTGCAGGAATTTTATAACTATATAGAGGAAAAGTATGGAGAACATATTCACATATATACAGATGGGTCCAAGGAGCAGGCAACAGGAGTAACGGGTGCAGCAGTAATGGTTCCCAGGTATCATTTCAAAATGTCTAAAAGAACTTCAGATCACTTAAGTGTATATACAGTGGAATTATGTGCAATACTACTAGCAATAGAATGGGTGGAGGAGAGGGGGGACAAGAAGATAACAATATGTAGTGACTCAGTGTCAACACTCTTAAGCATTAAAAGCAGGAAAGCAGAGTCACATCAGGAAATACTATATGAATTATTGATAAAAACATCCAGACTAATACAGCAGGGGAGGGAAATAACATTCATGTGGGTTCCAGCTCATTTAGGAATTCAAGGAAATGAAAAAGCAGATAAAATCGCTAAGGAGGCAGTAAAGAAAGAGGAGGTGGAAATGAAAGTAAAATTATCAAAAACAGAGGGGAAAAGTTTAGTACGGAAGGAAATAAACAATCAATGGAATCAATATTGGAAGAACCAGGAGAAAGGGAGACATTTATATAAATTACAAAGTGTAGTAGGAGAGGTGGGATGTTATGGAGACAACCGAACAGAGCAAGTCATCATGAGCAGAATACGAATAGGACATAGTAAACTGAATAATACACTTAGTATAATAGGAAAACATCCAACGGGGCAGTGTAACTGTGGGGAGAGGGAGACAGTGGAACATGTGTTGATAGCATGTGCTGGATATGAAAGAGAGAGGGAAGAGATGAGGATCGGGCTGCGGAGGGAAGGAATGGAGGGAAATAGTTTCAAGAATTTAATAGAATGTGGGAAAACTAAGGAAGGAAGGAGAAACATAATGAGATTCCTTATTTCAACTGGATTAATTAAAAGATTATAATAGAAGGGAAATGAGAAGGAAATAAAATCCAGCAGATGGCGGTAAATGCAACACTAAGGATGCCCACTGCCATTAAACTCCAAAGAAGAAGAAGAAGAAGAAGAAGAAGAAGAAGAAGAAACTCACTGCCAGATTGTTCTCAGCTTTTCAATGACAGACTTTCCAGCGATTTTCCTCGGACTGAATTTCTGTTGTCGACCTGGCCTGCCTCTGATCTACCCGTCTTGCCTGACCCCCGGTAAACTCACCAGCCTTCTGTCCCTGACTGGGGAGGATGTGTAACTTGAGACACAGCCTCATGACATAATGAGTTGGTTAAGTTCTTTTTATCTTTTATTTCCCTTTTCATTGATTAAGCAGGAATGCTGTTGTGGCCTTTGGGATCAACTGAGGGTGGACCATGGAGGAGAGTTTTATCTCTCACTATGCATGCAGGAAAAACTCAGGGTACAGGTTTCGCCAAGACAGGGCACCATATCAGCAGACAGCATCAACAAGTGTATTTAAAAGTTTTTCTAACCATTATTTTTCTCAACATGATATATTATGTGTTTGTGGATATGTATTTTTCAGTACAGTATATAGCTCCCGTGTGTCTATATCTATACATGTTACTAGATTATATCAGACAGTGGTTGTGAAATTATATGTGTGATGAGTAGGGCTCTCCCCTTCCTCTTGCCAGTGCAGCCACACCCCTTAATCAGCCCAACTGATAGCAGGTGAGTGCTAATCACCACAGTCCCTTTAAATGTAGCTGCAAGCAGCCTGCAGCAGGCTGGCCTTGCTCTCTCTACCTGACCGTCCTGGTGGAGCAATATTGTCCCGGTAAGGTGCGCACTGTCATGGGTATGAAGAAGTGGGTTTTTAGCACGGACTTAAGTATTTTTTATTCATGTAGATTGTTGCAGGAAGGATCAGAGCCATACGTGGACGCAGTGGCTGCTCTCCTCCCCTCCTTGTGCTGTGTAGCACGTAGTGCATTTGTATTCCAGATCACATGCAGACAGTAACCTGTAACTCTCAGGTAAAATGGTCATTTGTTATATTTTTTTTTAACTATGGTTTTGTTTCAGATACTCCTCCTCCTTTTAACAAATGCTACCTTTTACATTTACATTTGAGTTGTGTGCCATCATGTTTAATGTGACTTCTTACCTCTTGTGGCAGGAATGTGATGATGATGGTGATTGCTGCATGACCTAATTGCTGTAAGACAATTGCCAAGGTAATGCAATTCCTTCAGTAGCAATTTTGTGGCTTATTTTGTTAATATGGTTTATTTTTGCCCTATTAGGAGGAGCTCTGACCTACTGCTGTTTTTGTCCCTATTTAATTTACTTTGTATATTTTTGGGGTTATTTTGCTTTATTATACTACCTGTGAGTGATTTTTATATAGTTGTTGGTGCCAGTACAGGTGGGCTGCCATATTTCTGTAGGCGGTGAGTCACATGGTGGAGGTCTTCCTTTTTGTCTGCTTCTCCCCTGCCTGTGTTTTGCATGTATAATTTACGGCATTTTGCATGATTATTTTGATTTTGTGTGAAACTTATTGCGTGTCTTTTGTGTTGCAGTGCGTTTGACTTCCCTTTATCCCGGCCTGGTGGTGGTTCCCCTCACTCACTCACTCACTCCCTCCTGCAGACTTCCCTGACACCCCCTCCCTTGTACTGGTAGCCGTTTTAGCCTGTCACTGTTGCGCATTTTTAAGTATTGTGTGCATTATTTTATATTTAAATAAAATCTCATCTATTTGTCTATACCTGGAAATGCACGTCTCTGCTCCTTTTTTATTAAGAACCTAAATAGTAAATGTGTATTTCCCTGGGTCAAACTCCCAGGGTGGCGTTGTCATATCCAGTGTCAGGGGCTTATAGTTGCCCCGGTCACATTTGCATTTCTTTTCCCACAATTTTTTCTGAGTTATATGGCATGTAAAAATAAAAATATATCTCGGAATAATATTATTTCCTAAAAGCTTTTGTCCAAAGCGACTTACAATAAGTGCATTCGACCTCATGGTACAAGCCTTAGACCACAGGAATCAAGTACGGTAAGTACCAAACTTTAAAAGCCATCTGTAATCGCTACATGAGTGCTATATGCTAACAAAGAGAAGAAATAGGAGAGTCCAAATAAGCTTAAAATGGGCTTTTTGTTGGGCATCAGATTTAAGTTACGAGTGGTGTCAAGTTGTGCCACTGCCAAATGTTTCTGGTCTCAAATGTGTCCGGTCAACGATATCTCTCTGAGTAAGGCAAAGTTACATTTTGAAAGGTTATCAACCACCGATTGCGTACGCGAATAATCTTGACACTTTGCTAAAAATGTTGCAATACAACAGGCCCCTTGGACAAAGGGAAAATGATTTCTCAGCTTTATAATCTGTCTAACTTTGTTAGACGCTGGAGGTCATTGTTTACGTCTGAAACTTGAGATTTACGGCAGCCGCTGCTGGCGTCTCAGCGTCGTTATGGCAACACGTCTGCTATTCTTGGAGTGAAAGCAGATTAAAATTTACATTAAAGTAAGCTAATAAAATCATTGCAGTGCACTGTTACAGTGATCAATAATCACTCAGATTTGTTGGAATCGAAGTTAAAAAGGAGCACACTTAAACAAAGATAAGAGCTTGTATCTATAGTGCACGAATATAGGGAACCCAGAGCGCTACACTACTCAATAAATATTTTCTCAATGAACATTAGAGTAAGCAGGTTATCCAGTTAATGAATAAATATATTATGGCCAAATTCCGATGCACGCGTTGTGACGTGCAGTCGGACTTTATGATAACTGGAGATTTTGGACTACGAACACATAGATCCATGTAATTGTTAGACAGGCTTGAAAAAAACCTACATGATGGCATTTTAAATATAATAAAGTATTTTACATTATTTCACAAGCAGAATGTTGTTTTTAAAGCTTAAAACCACACTATTTCCTTTCCTAATGCCCTGAAGCGCCATAAGCGCTCAGATCTATAACGTGGACATGCATGTTTCTAGGAATGTCCAAATGATACATATTTTTCGTTTAGAAACGTTAAATGTGTACATTTAAGATAAATTAGTTGGGTTTTTTTACCCCAAAGGAAATTCATGTGATATATTTACACATGATGATGAACATAATATAGTCCGTGGTGTTGCACCGGATGTTAATATTAGTCAGTCTGATGCATTAGCTTTCCTTCCTGCTGAAAGGGGAGGAGTTTGATTTGCCACAGGTAGAAAATACCTCCAGACCTTCAGTTTATGAGTGAGATTGGGGATATGGTCCTACAGACAAAATATCCAGTCAGTGTTGCAGGTTCACAGAAATTTCAGTAGAGGGCTCTGCTGCACAGTCTGTGCTGATGGGGAGCTGAAGTCATATCCAACGTTCTCAACAACCAAGATACGTTTAATATGTTGAATATTTTATGTACAAGGTTATTATAGTAACCCTCTGGAGTCTCCAAAAGCTCCAAAACATGACTTCATCACATCCAGACTAGAAAACAAAGCAGAAACTAGAGTTTGATGACAGGATCACACACAATTACAAGATCAAATTTATGTTGGTTTTTCTTTGTTTCTTTTTGGTTCAAAATGTTGATCCAGTAAGTCAGAATAAACAATCAATTTTTATTAGTGGTGAGGCGAGAGCGATAACCACTACACTACCGTGTAGCTCCTATCTGGTTTTATGACTTCATAAACTTATTGGGGCTGAGATGGATCAGACAAAGGAAATAAAGGCAACATTTATTATGACCTCTTTGAATCTTGCACCCAACAAATACCACATTATAAAAAACTAAAACTAATAAAAACTCAACTAAAACTAAGCATTTTCCAAAAAATAAAAAACGAATTAAAACAAACACACTCTAAAGAGCACTTGTTCGGTCACTCAGATTGTGAGCACGGCCAGCTCTAGGCAGATTTAAACAAGTGCCATACTGCTTCCATTTCTTAATGATGGTTTAACTGAACTCTGGATGGCCAGTGAGCTGGACATTTCTTTGTAGCCATCTCCTGACTTCTAGGAGTGTTCTTTTGTCTTCATGTTGCAGTTGTAGCAGGAATAGTGATGAACCACAGATTGGACCTCCCAGACACACATGTTTTTATACTATGATCACTTGACACACATCAACTGGACTCAGGTGATCTCCATTTACTAACTGTGACTCTGCTGCATCAACTAGCTGGAACTCTGTTGAATCAGGTCAGTTACTTTAAAGGGTATGAATACTTATGCAATCATTTATTTTACCTTATATTTTTAATTAAGTGATTTTATTTTGTAAAAATCTGTTTTCACTTTTTGCAAATTCTTTTTAAAAAGGCCAAATTATATCGACCATGATTTCATGTGTAAAAGCAAAAGCAAAAAGCAAAAAAAGCAAGCAAGCAAAAGGGTGAAACATCCAAGGGGGATGAATACTTTTGCAAGGCACTGTATGTACAACAACAAGTCTGCTTATTGTCTCGTCTAGCTCTATTTTTTGGCCTGATCATGTGCTTCCTGTTAAATCTCAGCAATTCATGTGCAGCTTGTTATAACTTCTTCCAAGGAGGTTATGCTTAAATTCAGTTTGTCTGTTTGTCAGCAGAGTTATGGAAAAACTACTGGCCTGATTTTCATGAAACTTGTAAAACACAAAGACTTAACAGGGAGTGCAATAAACCCAAATAAAACTAGAAGGGCTCTACGAGAAAGCAGGCTTCCACCAAGGCCGTGCTCTATCTCACAGTGTTAATGAAAATGAGGTCCACTCCACAATTAACATGCTGATTGGATTGGCCAGAACAACTTTCAATTTATAGTTTCAACTCCACTTGGGTATGGTCATCTCTACAGCAATGCAACTAGGCTCAGCTATTCAATTAAAGGACATTTCACCCCAAAATCAAAAATGACCAAAGAGATGTGTGCCTTCTCTTTAATATTTTTTTCCATGACTGTAGTTGCAGCATAATAGACCACCCATGTTTTCTTCAATTTCTTGATAAAACCAAAATAATTATCAAGAAAACCATGTTAAATGTCTAGATATCAGATCTTAAATTAAACTCTTATGAGCTATTTTGTTGTTATCATTATATTCGTCCAAACAAACTTACCTTTAGCTGTACCCGGCATTAAAATGAACAAGAAATTAAAGAAAACAAGGGTGGTCTAATCGTTATTTCCATGACACTATATAGCACTTGTTTTGTGGTGCTTGAAGTACCATAAAATACATTTAAAAATCGACTACTCAGAATAATCCACAGAAGTTATTGTGAGCATTTTCAAGTGGGAACTAGTTTCTTGGATTAATTTAGCCAGATAATGATTTCTGCAAAGAGAGATTGCTGTTGAGTTTTTTACTTTTTGTCACTTTGAACATTACAAACAAGGTACCATTTGGTTCCATTATATCTGAGAGAAAGCACGAAATCTCGATATCTCCAGGTAGCACCAAAGCAATGATGAATAAATGGCACTACTGGTAAGAGAGAAATGTGCACTGCAAAAAAGGTGTGTCTAAAAACAAGATAAAAACACTAAATCTGAGGGAAATGATCTTGCTGCATGGACAGATAATTTCACATGACAAGATTTCTTAAATTAAGCTTATTGAATCTAGAAATAAGCATGTTGAACACTTAAAATAAGAAATGAACTCTTAAAACAAGAAAAACGATCTAACACTTCGAAATCTAAAGTTTTTTTTATCTTGGTAAGAAACAAATAATTGTCAGGTCACTCTGCTCGGCCCAGTTCATCGCTGCTTGCAGCTTTAATTTATTTTGTTTTAAGAGTTAATTTCTTATTTTAAGCGTTCAACATGCTTATTTCTAGATTAAATAATCTTAATTTAAGAAATCTTGTCAAGTGATATTATCTGTCCATGCAGCAAGATCATTTCCCTCAGATTTACTGTTTTTATCTGGTTTTTAGACACACCTTTTGTGGAGTGTGTGTTTTGCATCCCTTTAAGGTCAAACGATACTGTCAGATTTAGCTCCATTAAATACATTTTTGGCATTTTAAAAGAGGGATTTATTTGAAATGCTTGCAATTACACTACTGGTAAAACTGAACAAATAGCCACAATTCATCATTGGTATAATAGTCAAGGTTTTGATGATGATAACGTTTTGCATTAAAAAATGTGAGTCAAGACACTGACACATTCTCAGTGACTATTTTAAGACCTTTTAGGCCATTTTCTTTGTTTATTTTATGTAGCAATTGAATTTTCAAAGTGAATTTTCAGGTTACTAAAAGATGTTGCAAGAATTTCCTCCACTTAAGTGGTCAGAAATGGTTCATTACTTTGCTTAATACACTCCTTCAGCCGGTAGAAAACATAATACGACGAAGAATTCACAGATGTTTGGCTGCTCACAGTTGACAAAAACAGACTTTTCAAACTTCAGCTAACCCCAACTAAATGTGTCAATGTGAACAAATTAACATTTGAATGTTTCTATATTTTACCATAAATATGCCTACGGATGTTAGGATTAGATTTTAGGATGGGGGGTGACCAATCTGTGGAGTTTAATACTCGTAAAAAACACTGACACATGCACACACACGCACAAAGTGGGAGAGTTAAGTCACATGTCATTGTTCCCCTGCAGCCCCTTCTGCCTCAGTTGGCTAAACAGCTGCCGGGGCCGGCCCGGCGTGCCGCAGCAGGGAGGGGAGGGGAGGAAGACGGGATGCTGCAGCAGTTCAACAGTCTGCTGGGGCTTCCTCCATGGCTGTAAGGCAGGGGGCAGCATTAGTGTCTGGCCAGGGGGGCTGGGGTCCTGAATAGGCAGCTGTATTCACATTGTGGTCTGGTCTTTTACCTTCAGTTCTTTAGGGAGCCCTTAAACCTGAGACTTAAGCCTCTCTGAAAAGGGCATTATTCACTTTGAGTACCTATAAAACTGTATTCTACTCCATTCTAACCCCCTTCTCCTTTAAAATACGACTCGGCCTATTTTACTTGGAAAGTGAATATTTACACTAAACCTGAGCCTGATTAAAATAGAATTATTAAATTCCTGTATAGGCTGCATTTCTCTGCACTATTCCATATAAGACTTTGGATTCCATGTTAAATCAGCAGAAATGTAAGGGATCAAGAAAAAGGCTCTAACTTACAGTACAGATTACAGTACATTAAAAGGAATTGCAAATAAGAGAGCAATTTGTGCAAAAATGCCATAACAACTATTATGTTACTCCAGTCTTTTTCTCTAGGCATTATCCTGTAGACATTTTTCCACGTTTCTACAGACGTGGTCGACATCTGGCCGTGCATTTAGAGAGGCACAATGTAAAGGAAAAAAAATCTATCCATCGATCTGTCCCTCTGCAAGTCTATATGTAAGTTTCCTCCCCCTTTCTATTGCCCCAGTTGACCCCTGTGCCCTTTCTTTTTCTTCAGTTTTCACCCCCACCTGTTCTCATTCCCTCGTTCCTCCCAGCTCCCTCTTTCATCTACCATCTGCCACTGAAGCTGCTGCAGGACAGAGTCTGGAGCGGAAAGGTACGATAGAAGGGAGGCAGATCTGTCGCTCGGCGTGGACAGGATTAAATAATTATCATGCCGACTTTTGTGTCTCGACAAAAGAGTAATTATACATCTGCTGCTAAGCCAAACAGTTCTGTTTTATTTACCTCGTCATATCTGTTGGTTTGGGGCGGATTTGTGACGTGATTACTGAGTCACAGACAGATTTGTTTGTTCCATGTGTTGAGGCAATAATCATATTGTATCTTAGTAAAACTCTATACCCAATCTTTGTCAGAGCACCATTTACATAGCCTCTGCAGAGAAAGAGGTTTCCAGATTTGCGTAGTCCTTGTAGAACTATAGTATCATTTTCACTGGATCTTTGAAAATGCTCAAATTAAAGTTGATGTGGGTGATGTATTGCAATTTAAACACAAAATTAACACACAGAGAAGAGATGTTCAATCAAAGCAAGGAAGACATTATACAGGTGCATCTCAATAAATTAGAATAAAATGGAAAAGAGGAAATAACACATTATATAGATCCATTACACACAGAATGAAACATTTCATGTCCTAATTTATTTAATTTCTTCTAATTATAAAGATTATGGCTTAAATGTAATGAAGACCTCAAATAAAATGTAATATTACAAAAGACCAATTTTAAAAAGTATGTTTAATATATAAATGTTGGTCTCTTAAAAGTATGTCCATCTATATGACTCAATACTTTATTGGGGCTGTTTGACTTGAACTACTGGAAATGGACTTTACATCATATTCCAATTTATTGAGCTGCACCTGTAATCAACTGTATACAAACACTAGACAATATATTGAGGATCGTTTGAAAAATTAGGGTACCACCTGTAATCACACAGACTGTTAAACAGGGAAGAGTGAGTTGTCATTGTATCATAAAAGACGTACTTTTATGTCATCACAATCACAAATTGTTTTGTGAGAGCTACAATAATTGCAGAGATTGTAAAACAATCTCTGCAATTATTGTAGCTTTATGCATGCACACAGATAAGTGTTGACAATGTTGTATACTTGAAGTTGTTGGAATATTATTAGTCTAAGTCAGGATGCACTGTAAAAAAACAAAAAAAAAAACTGTTGTTTTTACGGTAAAAAACCAGCAGCTGTGGTTGCCAGAACTTTACCGTGATAAATACGGTGCAAATTTTTTTAATATTACAGTAAAAAGACACTGTTGATTTCACGTTTAAGAATGCCATTTTATTCCATTTTTTACTGTATAAATAAAACGTTTTTTTTCCATCAAAAGAAACGCTGTTCTGCCATATAATTGAAAAGAAAATACTTTATTAATGCTGCATGAATTAAAGATTTTACCATTAAATATTACAGTATATTTTTGTAAGAGATATGGTGTTTAGTACATTTAACAGTTAGAAAAAAGTATTTTTTGACAAAAGATAGATGGAAAAATTACAGCGATGCTTGTATATATATATATTACAGTATATTGCCAGTGTATTTTACAGTGGAGTAATGTATTTTAAAAAATAAAAAAAACCTGTAAAAAAATACTGTTTTGGCTGACATTTACGGTGTTTCATTGTTACTGAAGCTGAATTATCTCATTTGTCATTTTACGTCTTTTACTGTCATGGTTTAGCAGTTTTTCACCGTAAAATCAACAGATATTTTTGTGTGTAGACTGTTAGGAATTGACTTAACTGTTTCCATCTAATAATACTTTACTACTTTCCTTTTTTTAACCGACAACTTTTGATAAACAGGAGTTCCCAAACTCTTTTGCACTATCGACAGTTTTTGGTCTTGAAACCTCACACACAGATTTCATGGACTGCTGAGTGCTGAGAGAAATCTCTAGGCCTGAAATGTGAAGCCAATTAGAAAAAGCCTTAAACCTGCATTCTATCTAATGGCCTATAGGGGTCGACTCAATAGGTTACCAAATGAAGTCCAATTGTATGGAAGTCAATAGGGAAATGAGCTTACTTCTCACATTATTACCTCAGTCAACATTTTCCTAATGAATTTATGGTCTCAATCGCTAGTTTTAGGTCTGCTTTATACAGCACGATGTTCGTTTAGTGAAAAATAGATGATAACGCAGGAAATGCTTCAGGCGGGGCTTCCTTATGATAGACATGTCACTATCTGGTGCACTGCGTTTTCATTTTAGACCTGTTAGAGATTAATAAAAAAATAGCAATAACCTGCATTATGACCTTTAGTAAAAATGCTGCTTATGAATGTATATGGCGGAGCATGGAACACACATTTTATGTGCCAGACACAGCATACAGAAGGAGTATCAAAAGAAAGGATATACTGATAACGCTTTGCACATCACCACATTATTTGAGGGGGAGCAGGTAAAAAACTGAAGCACTCTTTGTGCTCCAATTCAAGGCCACGGGCCCAGGTGGAGATAGGCACTGACAAACACTAGACAAGATACAAAAGTGTGCTGTTAGCTTTTTTCCTTCCACAGGGCGGTGACTGGAAGCTGAAGCACCAAGAGGCTAGGACTAGCCTGTGTGCTAACGAAATGGGCGGACCGAGTCTAAACCATGGTGCTGCCCCAACAGTTTCTGACCAGTCCGATTCCCATTATAAAACTCTGTGTAAAAGTAAGTTAGGTATCCATTTCTGGGAGGTGGTTACAGCTAACTGCTTAGCAGCCTGTGATTTCTGAACAGAGAAGGTACATCACCCACTCTTTCATTATTGTCTTAAATAAATAGTCAAAAGGATTTTACTCTCCTCTCATCTGTTCTGCAAAAAAAACCCAACTATAACAGAACCTTTCACAGTGCGTTTTCCCTTCATCAAAGTTCATTGTAAAATTTTGCTTTACTGTAACATTTTTGAAATGTCTCTTTCTCTGAAAATCTCTTGTTAATAGGTTAATTGGATTAAAAAAAGGTGTCCACTGTACATTTTGGAAGATGATTGCCTGGGGTTAAAAACACAATGTGGTGATGACCATAAACCAAGATCATGACGGGTAAAATGCCGAGCTTGAGGCTTTAAAGCCAGAGTTCTCAAACCAATGGGTGTCGTCATGGTGACTACATATATTATTATGATACAGTCTTTGGTTACCTTACATACTGATGACTTCCTTTAGTTTCAAATCAGTATATTGTTGTTTGGGGCATCATCAGAGAAGATGGGGAATATCACAGCACAGATTGCACAGGACATGACCACAACAAAATTTACTTGTGTTTGCCTCTTTTAATTATTATTCAGCTCTTTGTTTTTTGCTTCAAAACCCAGTATAGCACTACAGTCCTGGGGTTGGGAACCTCTAGCTGCAACATTAAAATACTACTCACTTCAATAAATCAGTAATAATAATACAACAATATAATATACAGTAAACAATGTAATATTAAGTAGGGCTGGGCGATATGGACCAAAAATCATATCCAGATATATTTAGGCTGAATATCGATATACGATATATATCCCGATATTTTTATCACAAAGTGAGAGCAAATGTTCAGTCAAAGTCAAATATGACATGTTATAAGTAGTTTTATTGAAACCATTTATTTAAGGGAACATAAATAACAACAGGAGTACCTTTTTCTTAAAAAAAATAAAAGCTCCATAAAGTGCACATTTAAACAAAACATATCTTAAATAAAAATAGCCTATGAAATAAAATAGGCCAATCTTTTTCTGAAATAAATATATTTATACGAGAAAAGAATAACGAACATTACAAAACAACTAAATATGACAAATCCTAGTAAGGGCAGCATTTATATTTTTAAAAAAAAGAAAAAACTTGAACTATTTTGATATATGCGATATGGTCTAATTCCATATCACATTTAAAGATATATCGATATATTTTTATATTGATATATCGCCCAGCCCGAATATTTAGTTATCTAACACCTTGAATTGAGCAATTCAGCATGATGCTCATAACAGAGTACTTGTTCATTGTGCTATCAGGACTTTCACTTAAGTAAAGGATATGAATGACCTCAATACTGTTGTATAGTGATATTAAAGTAATTAAACTAACTAATTAAGTGACTGACCGCTGACTGATTACTTAATTAACCCAGCAGACCCAGGCTGAGAGGAAAAAGGATCCTCAAGCCAAGAAAACGACAATGAGACCGTTTACAGGAGCATAGAACCAGTTTGTCTCGGGGGATGATGCATGTGGTGGCAACAGCATAGAGCTTACAAGCAAGAACAATGGGTGAAAACAGGATTAAGACCCACCTGATCCCAACCTCATTATTAACTACTATCGACAGAAGAGAAGCACCAACGTTGCAGCAAAAGAGAAAGGAAGTGTAACTGATTTGTAGTAAATGGCGGTAATGATTGATTGTTTGGTTGGTGAACTGTGGACTACTGATAATAACGGTAAGAGTAGAATATGATGTGATGGATAATTAGTGATAATTAGTGTGTGTGTGTGTGTGTGTGTGTTTGCCAGGCGGCAACCTCCGGCTTTGAGCAAGGAGGCAAACCAGGAAGTGTCTTAAGCTTGCATTCTACCAAAATTCCAGCAGGGGGGCGCTAGGTTTGGCTGTAAAAATATATCTGTCCATTAATTTCAATGCAAAATGAGAAAACTTCTCACTTGAAAAATAATTAAATAATGGCCCCATTTAGAAGAAAAAATAAGATAAAGAATCGTATGATTTGGGGCGGGGCTACCTTTGATTGACAGGTCACTAACAAGGCGAGCCGTCATCAGGAGAGAAGCAGAACAGTGCGTATCCACGGGAACGTGTCAGTAAAGTTATATCGTTATTTGGATATAAAAAAGGACGTTTACCAGTTTGGTCTCATAACTTTGACCCTTTCACTGTATTTTCAGTCAATAACAGTTTATTTGAACATTTTGTTCAGTAAAAATGTCTTGTTCAGTGTTTGGTTGGACTAACAGACACTCCAAGGAATCGCTGCTCAGTTTTCTGAGGTAACTAACATACATTTTGTTTTTGTTTTTTGCTAGCCAAAACTAACATCCCAGTTAATGCTCCAGTTAATGCTAACATGAATTAGCAGTGACTTCTCTCAGTCAGGTTGAGGTGTAGAGAGGCTGTAGTCAGTGATCAGATCCCTCTCACTCCTCCACAGTCCAGTTATGGTCTGCTCCCCGTATCGGAAACAAGGCGGCGACGCAAGATGGCGACGAGTGTAATGCTGAACTCGATGCTTCCAACGGGCCACAAACCAATGGGTGACGTCACTGTGACTACGTCCATTATTTATATACAGTCTATGGTTTCTGCCTCCTCCCCCCTCCTTTCTGTTTCCTTCCCAGGTGTTAAGGACCTGATTGCGATCCACCTGGGAAGCTGAGTTCCACCTGTGGAGCTGGCCAATCAGAGGTGGTGTGTTCCAGTTTAAAAGAGCCCATTGTAAGCATCCCTTCTTGTCCTCACTTTGCTATCTGTCTGTGCGACCTGTGTCTTGTGTGCAGGACAACTTTAAATATGATTTGTTATTGTATTTCTGGGGTGGTGAGATTGTTGCGAAAACAGAAAATGTACAAATATACATGTCAATTGAACAAAATGTCCCAGAATGTGCGCTCATAGGAAAAGGGCCAGAGATTGAGTCCAGGAGGCCTGAGCCAGAGGGGAATGGCAAAGTCTTTGTTAAATTTAATTTACAACTCACTTTGACTCCTGCTTATCTTTTGGTTGTTGTGTTGCTCTCTCTATTTTAAAGAGGGGACGTAACAGATCTAAATAATGATAAAATAGCATTAGCAAAGAGGACGTTGCCAAAGCTAAGAACAGAAACAGAGTTTCAGAGTGACCGAGCAAGAGGCTGTCGGACAAGAGTCAATCTGAAACTGTCTTTAATAAAGCTTTGCAAAGTTCAGTAATATTAGCTGACCGTGGCTTTCTTGTTTATTTGGCTAAGGCTAGCTGACTGGCTACTGGCTTAAGAAAGAGACAAGAATCTCCATTTGAATGCAGATCCCAGTGCTATGACTCCTTTATTGCCTGTTCTGCTATCTGGATAGCCACTGTAAGCTATTTTTTCTACATTCAAACTATTTAGCTGAGTTGCTTCTATTAGTGAAGTTCTCTCTGGTAAGCCTTTTATTGTGAAGGACAGGTACGAAAGTAGTGAAGCTTTAATGCTCTGCAGTTGACATTGTGCCATCTTGGTCCAGACCACAAAACTTTATTGAAATTGTTGTTATTTTATTACATGTATAAGCGCAGGCACAACTCAAAATCACTTGTTTTGTGTAAATCGGCCTTCATTGGCCGGGGATATTGGAAACAGTAGCAGACAGTAAAAGCGAGACTTATAGGGAACCCACCCAAACGCTGATGGTGTCATTTTCCCATAGTCATTAAATTATGTAATCAACATTTACTTCAAAATGTCAAGTTAAAAGATATATATTGCCACTTTAAGAAAAAGTACAGGAATTCTGTCTCTGTTAGTGAGAGCCAGCTGTCCTGCAGGAGTCTGGAGGAGGGCTAAAGGAAAAGGAAAATGACTGAGTAGGCACAGATGGCCTGGAAACAAGAATGGCCTAAAATGCCTGTAAAAATGTTTGTAGAAATTACAGTAAAACACTGTCAAATTGCATGAGAAGTAGGGTGTAAAATAAAAAATTGCATATCATGACACTTTTAATTACTGTAAAACAAGGAATAGTACAAAACTTTTGAAACACTGTAGAAAAGAGTTTTACTGTAAAAAATATAATTTTCAGGTCAAATTAATGGAGAAATACCACATTTTCACAAGGACACAATTACCTTAAAAATAAAGGGACTTTTCAGTCTAAATTACAGTTTATGCTGATATTTACATTTACATCTACAATAGAAAACCCAGTCACTATCATTTTTACGGTGAAATTCTGGCAACCACAACTGCGGGTATTTTACCGTAAATGAAACAGACTTTTTTTTTTTTTCACTTTTTTCACAAAAAGAAAAGTAATTAGAATGCAGTGTAGTATTTATATCCATATAATTTCCAGTCGGAGATTTGCCTAATAATGCAGCTCCTGATACCTCACACTTTGACTCAACCATAAATTTGCACAATGGGGATGTGGCAGGGCGGTGTGCATTTTTAGATGCAGCCAGCATCTTAATGAGATCAACCAATCAACCAAATGACATGCATAAATTTAAGGCTGTATGTACACACTGACATACACACACACACACACACACACACACACACACACACAAACAGAACCTAACAGCTCTCCAGACTCCCATTCCACACCTCCTATTGTCTCCCTGTCAGACAGCAGGCCGGGGCTGCAGAAGTGGCCACAACAGGCCGACTTCTCCCCCGAGAGCCTGCAGGGGTCAGATTTGCAGCAGCTCCCCCTCTCTCTCTCTCTTTCTACCAGCGTCCTTAGGGAGAAGGATCTCCAAGCTGCTGTGGGCTGGAGACGAGGCAGATGCTGGCCACTCCAACTGGTGGGAGGTCCTGGAGGGGGGATGACATGACTCTTCTTTGGTTCCCATGCCCCGTGGCACACTCATGTCACACTCCTGCAAGTAATACAGATGACAACAGCAGAGAGGTGTACTGTCCATCTGCTCTCCTCACACAAAGACACACGCATCGTCCTCCACGGAGAGATGCGGCCACAACTGTAGAAGGACACAGTGCACACATTTCAACTGAGTGTTTATGTCGCTCCAAAAGAAATATGAGATCATGTTTGGGCTGTATGTGTAACATGAGGGTTGAGATATGATATGATGTGTGACATGTGCTACACACTTCACTGTAATACAAAAAACTTGTTGTTTTTACAGTTAAAAAAACGGCAGCTGTGGTTGCCAGAACTTTATCATAATATATACGATAGAACTTGTTTTAATATTTCGGTAAAAAGAAATTGGCACTGTTGATTTTACATTTAAGATTGCCATTTTATTCAATTTTTTACTGTATGAATAAGTTTTTCCATCAAAAGAAACACTGTTTTGCCAAATAATAGACAAGAAAATACTTTATAAATGCTGCATAAATTAGATTTACCATATAAAAAGATTTCACCATTAAATATTACAGTATATTTTTGTTAGAGATATGGTGTTGAGTACATTTAACACAAAGAAAAAGTATTTTTTACAAAAGATAAATGCAAAAAGTTCAGTTGGCTTGTATATATATTACATTAAATACATATTACAATTAAAAACTGCAAGAAATCCTGTTTTGGCTGATATATACATTTACGATGTTTCATTGTTACTGAAACTGAATTGACCCATTTATCATTCAGTCTTTTACTGTCATGGTTTAACAGTTTTTCACCGTAAAATCTACAGATATTTTTTACAGTGTTCGGTTCATACACTGTTGCTCATAAAGTTGGAATAATGTTGTTTTCAGACTCAATCCTCTGTTAACTGTGGTTTCAATTTCATTGTGATATGTTTGGAGGAGATTGATTAGTAAGTTTTGAGAAGATATACACTTTATTTGTCAATAATAAATCACATTATCACAATGTTTTTTAATGGAAAGAGGTTAAAAATAATTTCTTCCAACTTCATGGGCAACTGTGTATTTCACATGTCAAAATACGTGTAAGCCATATACAGTCATGTAAAAAATGATTAGATCATCTTGTTTTCTTCACTTTCTTGTTCATTTTAATGCCTGGTACAACTAAATGTACATTTGTTTGAACAAATGTAATGATAACAAGAGTCCATGGTTTTCTTGATAATAACCAAAATCATTATCAAGAAAACCATGTTAAATGTCTAGATATCAGCACTTTAATTAAACTCTTATCAGCTATTTTTGTTGTTATCATTATATTTGTCCACAATCCACACACAGAGGATTGTGTCTGAAAACAACATTATTTTAACTTTATGGGCAACCATTTACATTCATTTAAGATGTTGAAGGGATATCATGACGGATCATTACGGAGCATACGGCCCGCACCCTCACTTGAAGTGGCCCTCAGTACAACTACATGCATTTGAGCATGAAATCTTAAAAGTGCAGTGTGAAAATGCACAAAATTACTTCTTAGAATTAATGTTGGTCTGCTGTTCTTGCACTGATAAAAAAAGAAAGTAAGTGGTTATTTTTTATTTGCTTCAAACCTTTTGTATTCCTATTTATACTGTTATACATGCATTTGAGCATGAAATATGGTAAGTTACTGCACTGTAAACATATTGAAAATTGCTGTTTCATCATATCTGGTTAAGTGTACGGTCCTATATGTGGCCCTGTGGTAGTGTCCATGAAAAATTGTGGCCCCCTCCAGCATTTAAGTTGCCCATCCCTGGACTAGAGCATCATCTGTGTGTGTGCGTGTGTGTGTGTGTGTGTGTGTGTGTGTGTTTACTTTATTAGTCAATCTTCCAAACATATCACAATGAAAATGAAACCACAGTTTGTCTGAAAACAAAATTATTACAATGATGTGCAACAGCTGTATGAACCAAAGTGTGTGTGTGTGTGTGTGTGTGTGTGTGTGTGGTGTGTGTGTCTGTGTGTCTGTGTGTTTACTTTATTAGTCAATTTCTTCCGAACATATTACACTTATTCTGGGAACTGTTTGTGTGGTTACACAAACAGTTCCCGGTACCTCTCTTCTATTTGTAACCCTTTCCTATTCAGAACTGCAGAATATACACGTCGCCCATGAAGTTGGAATCATTTTGTTTTCAGACACAATCCTTGATGAAGTGAAAATAACGAGAAAATGAGAAATAATTCAAAATGAGAAAAAAAAGTTGAAGTCACGAAGAAAAAGTCAAAATAACAAGAAAGAAGTCTAAGTCACGAGAAAAAAAAGTCAAAATGAAAAAAAAGGTTGAAATCATAAAAAAAAGGTCAAAATGAGAAGAAAAAAGTCAAAGTCACGTAAAAAAGGCAAAAATAACGAGAAAATAGAAAGAAAAAAAACAAGAAAAGAAGTTAAAGTTAAGAGAAAAAAAGTCAAAATGAGAAGAAAAAAGTAGAAGTCACAAGAAATAATTCTAAATGAGAAAAATAAGTATTTTTGCATCGGAAAGAAAATTTTTAGAAAACATGTTTGGTCTTTCTGCGGTGTTACTTTAGTGCATTATGAACTGCAGAAACTGTAGTGTCTTACAAAGTCTAACTGCAGTAACTACACAAAAGGTAGAACTGAGAAAAACTGCTTTAAAGTTTTTTATCGTGTTTTAACTGACCAGCCAAATGTGTTATAGGTAGGTCAGTGATATGACACTTATTTCTACATGTATTAATGATGTATTTTCTTTATGCTCAGAAATCATGATGATTTATTTGATCTTTGACCCCAAAAATGTAGCTAGTTATTGCACCCTGGTTTTGCACCACTATAAGAACCTTTTACAGCAAAGTGCAGTAACTACAATGTTGTTGTCTTCTTTCAGCTTTTATATTAAGTTTTCAGTGAATAAACATTTTCAGATTGATTTTGTTATTATTGTAATTAAGTGTATCTAAAAGTGTTTAACAACTCTATTAAAATATTTGTGTATTTCAAACTTAATAGTATGAAGCAATGTTATATTTTAGTCTTAATATAATTTATCTCACTTTTTTACTTAATCATCTATCTATCTAGATAATAATTTCCATTTCAAATAAACTTATAATTTCTCCTATTTTTATGTTTAAATTAGTATATATATCCAAAGCAGACCGTGGTAAGAGCAATTACTGCTTGGTTTTGAGTTGGATTTTGTGGTTTTTATATCATTATTTCTCTGAAATAAAGCAACATTGAAATCTAAAACTTTGTCACAAGATAAAACAGACATCAAGGAGTTCATTTTTAGTTATAACTCAATTTGACCAAAAATTTAGTTACTGCAGTTAGACTATGTAGGGCAGTGTAGTCAAATCAAACTTGTAGTCATTTCGTCAAGGAGCCCCTGGCACTGATCCTTTTGTCCTGGACTAAAGCTTTGACATAAAAGTTTGTGGGCTGTCCATGAATAACATTAAGAAGCTCCTCCAGCTTTTTTACTTAACTTACTTTACATACAAGTGTGTCTGTTTCTTCCCTCGCTTGTCCTCGTTGTTCTGCAGGGAAGCGTGCCAGGATATACAGGGGGCCACCTCAGGCACGCGTCCCCTACTCTAATTATAATATGAATTGGACCCTCCCCCACCCACATACTAGCACCATACACATGCACATAACCCAACACACACTTTGTACACACACGCAGAGATTTCACGTTAAAATATTTGACTTTATGTCACTTAGTTTCATCTCAGCTTAATCTGAATCAAACTCAACGAGTGATTTTATTTTTTATTTTTTACATGTGTCACATCCATGAACATCACAGTTGGGATACAGAGGTGGTAAACTCAAAGAAAACACAAATAAATATGAATTTTAAGGCTTTTTCAGGCTCATAAAACCCCTGAACGGTCATTCTGAGGCTGCTTGTTTTATGAAATCAGCGATGCAGGTTAAAAGTTGGACCAGCTGTGTGTAAAAAACAGTTTAGGTGTGTTTACTCTGCATCACATCCCTGGCGGCGACAGGTGCTGAAACCGACCAGAGTCCTTCCTAAATCAATACGGGGTTAGCGGTCCGTGTGTGTGTGTGTGTGTGTGTGTGTGTGTGTGCCTGCTGGGGGGTGGACGCTTTGGGGAGACAATAGCTGGGTTAGGAGCCCCACACGGTCGACCATGTGCCGTTGATTACCATACAGCTGTTCGCATGAGGTCCAGACAAAAGCAACATGATAGTCCAAACCCTGCAGGACCCAGCTCCCCCTCCTCTCTCTCTCTCTCTCTCTCACACACACACACACACACACACACACACACAGGCCCAAGAGCGCGACAGAAGAGGTCTGAATAGCCGCAAGACGCACAATAAGTTCTTATCCGGGACCTGCCCACTCTTTGTCACCCCACACGCGTCAGAGCAATTATAATGTTAGATGTAAAGAAAGAAAAGCTATTCGCTATTCTTCCCCGCTTCCTTCTGATCTTTGTTTAGTGCAAGCTCCAAAAAGCAAAAGAGAACTTTCCAAACAATGATCTATAAAGTGGTGTTAAAGTTAACTGTTGGTGTCCATGTTTGATGAAATGCAGGATGATGTCCTGGCACGCTCATTGTTTGACACATTTCCACAAATCTGAATCCTTAAATATTTGTTTATCCTCACGAATGACGTATTCTATAAAAGGGTCTTCAGATTTTCCAGCCACTTGCCAATAAACCATATTAAAAATTCCTCAATCTGGGCTAAAGCTTGGACAGTTTGCTGTATTTCAGGCATGCTGTGGATTGTTTCTTTATCTACTACTTGTGTGCCAATTCAGTTCCATCACAGCTGTAGATGTTAAAATTCATGCAGTAATGCTAAACATATCTGCTCCACGCCAGCTTCTAATGCATATTCCTATTAAGAGCATGGTCCAGGTGTAATGTGGGTAGTCTAAATCCCCAGGCAGGCCCCCTGTGTCAGGCTGCTCCCCTGAGGTCTGCCCCGGCTCCACCTCTTTGCCTGTGACGCGCAGCAGCAGCGGTATAAAAGCTCTGTGCGTCTTTTACGCAGCAGAACCAAAACAAGTGGAGTGCCGGATAAAGGACAAAGAAGACTTTCACCAGGAGACAAGGATTTAAGAGGCACCCACAGGATCACAGCGTTTAAAGTGATGCAACTTTTTTGAGTTTTCTTCAACATCTTTTGGGAATATTATTGCACACGACGAATGCGGACATCCACTTAGAGCTGGGAAACAAACTGAGAAGAAATGGCACATCTTCACTTGAGATACCTCCTGGCTTTGGCCTTAGTGCACGTAGTAAGTTGGCTTCTGTTTGTCCTTAAGTCATCTCCAAATGTCTTTACGCACAGCGTGTCTCACGTCATGTTTTCCTCTCATTGCAGGTTTTGTCCTCTGGTGTGTTTGAGCTGAAAATTAACTCATTCCACACGGCGCAGCGCATCTGTAGAAGACACAGGGACTGTCACATTTTTTTCAGAATTTGCCTAAAACACCCGGAGGATGTGATCTCCGCAGAGCCGCCCTGCACCTTTGGCACCGGACACACCAACGTTATCAGAGCCGATCACACCTCGATTTCTAGCAGCGCTCCCATCAGGGTGCCTTTCCACTTCAAGTGGCCGGTAAATGGAAACTCATACTTACAACAATAATAGTGTTGTTGGGTGTGCTGTAAGTGGTAGAACATAGGGGTAAATACATAGTTTAAACAAAGTGTATCTACTTGATTTATCAGCATCGGATTAGTGCGTAAAATCCCCTCATGTTACTGTTATTGTACCTGAAAGCACTAAAAGCGTTTTTTTTCTATTCCAGGGAACATTTTCATTGATCATTGAAGCCTGGAACGCTGAATCTCCCACTGAATACACGGGTAAGTTGTTTCTTACTGAATAATTAGACTCACTGATATCAATAAAACTTTAAATCAAGATGAACCACGGCGCCGTTGCGCAGTGCCCGTAGTCTCCACCTGACGCACGCAACTTCTTTTCAAACTTAAATGTTTTAATAATGTTTCTTCCCTCTGCAGACAACCAGAATAACCTCGTGAGCCGCTTGGCGACCAGGAGAAGACTAGCCATCGGTGAGGACTGGTCCCAGGACGTGCACTTTGGCGAGCAGAGCGAGCTGCGCTACTCCTACCACGTCTACTGCGATGAGTACTACTTTGGAGACGGCTGTGCTGACTACTGCCGGCCGAGAGACGACACGCTGGGACACTACACCTGCGACGAGGAGGGCAACCGCATCTGCCTGGAGGGCTGGAAGGGAAACTACTGCTCTGAGCGTAAGTGTTTATTCATGCAGTACTTAACCCTCTGGAGTCTCCAAAAGCTCCAAAGCATGACTTCTTGATGACATCCAGACTAGAAAACAAAGCAGCGTGGAGCCCTACTGTAAATTTACCTCTAAAGTTCTGGCTGTAAACTCCATGAGGCCAGTTTCAGTTTGATGATGATATACCAAGTAAAACTGGAGACAAGCTCAAATATATTTTGTATAAAATGATAGAACTGGGTGGAACCCTCTTATATGTTATATTTGCAACCTTTGTTCACATTTGCAACATTTAAAATTCTTTATTGAACATGATAGTGTTTTGAAAGTTAAAAAAAAAAGATTCAAAATCACATTTTATGTTGGACTAAAGGACTAAAAAAGACACAAAATGACCCCAAAAAAAAGACACAAAATGACTAAAAAAAGACACAAAAAACCCCAAAACGACTAAAAAAAGACTAAAAATAAAAAAGACAACAAAAGACACAAAATGACCTAAAAAGACACAAAATAAACAAAAAAAGACAGAATGACTTACAAATACACAAAATGACTAAAGAATACACAAAATGAACAAAATTATTATACTAAATACACAAGACACAAATAAAATAGAGAAAATCCAAGAAAAATGGATGACAGGATCACAAGATCACATTTATGTTGGTTTTTCTTTGTTTCTTTTTGGTTCAAAATGTTGATCCAGTAAGTCAGAATAAAAAATAAATTATTATTAGGTCATATAGGTGAGGTTGTGCTGAAAAAATATATACCAACATGGCATTTAAACATTTTTTAAGTGGTGTATACAGGCAGGATGGAAATGATTCAACAATGGACTAAATAGCCCACAACTCCATAGAGTTAAGAACAAGCAGCTAAATCCTGGAGGAGTTCCATCAGTGCAGTTCAGTGTCTGACCTGTAGGGAGAGAAAAACATTAGATTCAATCATACATCATATCAAAATCACATTATAACGATTATTTGGATATAAATACGATCTTTGCTGATATCACAAAGTCTACCACAATAATTTATTTCCATTCAATTACATTCAGGAGCCTGAGATCAATAGGAGACAGTATAAAATTCCCATTGAACACAATCACTGACATTTATATGGACTCAAAAATTAACTAAAATATGATTTGACAGTTAGTCCAGGCATTTAAATGAAAACATATATTATTTAAAAAAAAAAAAAAAAGGATGAAGTAGGAATTTCAAAATAAAGTGTATTATATTATCTATTGAGCCAAATTTGATCATTGAATTAATATATTGATCCAGATTGATGTATCATTACATAAAATCCCAACAGCGCATATCTAGAAAAATATTTTAACCCGTCTTAATGTTACTTTCCATAATATCACAATAATGTAAACATCAAATTTTATTGAATAAGCAACTCTTAAATGTAACAATAGTCAAATAAAATAAAATTTTATGCTGTATTCAGCCCATTTCAAAACACAGTTTAAAAGTATTTTGTATGGAGTAAAACAAATGCTAAAAAGTATAAAAACAAAATACCAAAACACCAGGATAAAAATAGAGAGTTTAGAGAGAAGGTGGCCTCATAATAATACGTTTCCAATCCTGAAATTCACTTTCATCAGACAAAACAGTGTTAGAGAACAATACATCTAATGCAAATCTGAGTCAGTAAACAGAGAGAAAGTGGATGACCTAAAGCATCTGAACTTACTCACAAATCAGTCACATTGAGGGACTGAACAGTTGGCAGACAACACAAAGCCTTTCACCCTTCAAGACTTAAAAAACGAGACTCAAGTTTTGTCAAGGCTGGGGTAAAAAGTGTTTTAACTTATTACTCAGGTTGATATTTGATCTCCCACACAGACAGCGATAGAGAGTGTTTCCTTTATGTTAGTGGTGTCCCGTAGCGTTGTGTTTTACTCTTTTGCAAGACGGTCTGTGGTGTTCCATCTGCCTTTTGTTCTCTGTTACAATGAGAGAAAGAGCTGTGGCCCCCATTACAGCACATGCACATTTTTCAAGGTGATCTGGGTGTGTTTGCATGTGTGTGTGTGTGTGTGTGTGTGTGTGATGGGGAGATAAAAGAAAGCATTTTTCTCCCGCAGTGTGCCTACCAGCTGCTTGGCTTAATACTTAACCAACAGTGAAGTCTGGAGCTGGGCTGGGGTCAGACAGGGGGCCCTCTATGTGTGTGTGTGTGTGTGTGTGTGTGAGATGTATGAGAAGGCGTGCCCATTGTAATCACACACCCTCCCCTCCCCTCTCCTCTCCAGCCATCTGCTCAGCGGACTGCAGCGAGAGGCACGGCTACTGCGAGGCCCCAGGGGGCTGTACATGTCGCATGGGCTGGCAGGGCCCCTCCTGTAATGAATGCGTGCGATACCCAGGCTGCCTCCACGGGACGTGCAGCCAGCCGTGGCAGTGTAACTGTCAGGAGGGCTGGGGGGGCCTCTTCTGTGACCAGGACCTCAACTACTGCACAAACCACAAGCCCTGCGCCAACGGGGCCACCTGCACCAACACGGGCCAGGGCAGCTACACCTGCACCTGCCGGCCCGGCTTCGGAGGCACCAACTGTGAGCTGGAAACCAACGAGTGCGACAGCAACCCCTGCAAGAACGGAGGCAGCTGCAATGTGAGTATACACAGCAAATTGAGAGTTGAATTCTTGGTTTAAACTATACATACACCAGTAGAGTTCATTATACTGTGGATGGAGTTAATCCGTTAAAATGAACTCTCAGTCGATAAATAGTTGTTGTCAAAACCGGGTGTGAAAAGGAAGTGTCACTAAATCAAACCTGTAAGTGTTAATGTTTGAATATTAACTCAGAACTTCTTACTCAAAACTCTGATCCTGTATTTTCATACCTCAAGTGTCAATATAATTTTTACATATTTATATATAAGAATTATATTGACACCTTATAAGTGTCATAGAGGTAAATTTTAAATCCAAAAAGAGTCGAATTTACAATTACTTAGTGTAAAGGTACCAGCACTCGAAAAAGTGTTAAATTAACCCTCTGAGGTGTGGACCCATATAGACACTTTAAAAGTGTTAAGATCAATTCTTACAGTGTTAATTTGGGTATGCTAATTTTACTGTGTACAATGGACATAAATGTGTTAAGTTTAAAGTTGCACTAGTACTAAAATACTTACAATAAAGACGCAAGACTACAACAGACATGATAGATGAAGATAAGTAGTATTGATTCCATTCAGAGAAGGTCTAGAAGAAGTATAACTTGTATTATAAAAGCATTATAAAACTAAAGTAAAAGGTGTTTAATACTAATGCATCAACATAAATATTAACTTTAGGATAAGATACATGAGGATATATACACATACATGAGTTTATTTTTATTCTCTGGTCAAATGTATGCAAATTAGCATACACTCATAAGACAACAAGATAATTCTTTACTTGTATGAAGATAAAAGCAGCTTTATTGCAACTTTATTTTACTCTAAACAGCTAAACCAGAGTGTGTCTTCCAATCAAAGCACAGTGATGCAAAAGTTGGCAATGCTTTAGTTCTTATTGGCCTTTGTTGGACTGCTCAAATTACAAAGTTTCAACTTTTAACTGAATGCATATTAAAAATGAATACCTTTTTATCAGGTCTCATGCTTTATCCTCCACTAATGAAACATCTGCAGAACAAGAATGCTCCACACATCCCTGTCAAACTGTATTGGACTTTATTTAACCCAAAGGTTTTTCTTCCTCTGTCCACAGGACCTGGAGAACGACTACTCGTGCACCTGCCCCCAGGGATTCTACGGTAAGAACTGTGAGATCATTGCCATGACGTGCGCCGATGGTCCCTGCTTCAACGGCGGCACCTGTGTGGAGACGATGACCGGAGGCTACACCTGCCGCTGCCCCCCCAGCTACACCGGCTCCAACTGTGAGAAGAAGCTGGACCGCTGCAGCAACAGGCCCTGTCTGAACGGTGAGTGTGCAGCTGAGGCCTCCTCTGCTTTGTTTGTTTTATGTTTTATTAAAGGATCTCCATTAGCTTATGCCATGGCAGTTCACTAGTCTTCCTGGGGTCCACATTCCAACAAGTAATACTCAACAGGCGTACAACAACTTTAACTGTAAAAATACATTCCAAAATACATTAGAAAAGTGCAGCACAAAAGTACATTACAAAATGCAGCACCCCAACAGCTCATATCTTCATAAGAATTTAACCCGCCTTAATGTTATTGCCCATGATATCTCAATAATATAAACATCAAATTTTAGTGAATAAGTAACTTTTAATTGTAACAATCGTCAAGTAAAATCAACTTTGTATACTGCAAGGTTATTATAGTAACGAAAACTAATGAAATAAAGAAAACTGAAAATTGAAAAAACATTTTCGTTAACTGAAATAAAAATAACAAACCGAGAGTTTAAAAAAAAAGATAACTAAGTGAAACTGTATTTTGTGGTTACAAAACTAACTAAAACTAACTAAAATTATAGTGAAAATGTCCTTCATTTTCGTCTTTGTCAACTGTTTTCATCCGTGAACCTTTTTGGTTGATATGAAATTTATTTCATCTATCTGGTTTTATGACTTAATAAACTTATTGGGGCTGAGATGGATCAGACAAAGGAAATGAAGGAAACATTTATTGTGACCTTATTGAATCTGGACCCAACAAATACTCCATTACAAAAAACTAAAACTAATAAAAACTAAACTAAAACTAAGCATTTCCCCCCCAAAAAACTAATTAAAACTAGCAAACTCACTCTGAAAACTATTTAAAACAAACAAAATTTGAAAACAAAAATTGACAACAAAATAAAAACTAAAACTAATGAAAAGGCCAAAAATATTATAACGTTGCTATACTGTTTTTAGCCCATTTCAAAACACAGTTAAAAAGTATTTTGTGTGGAGAAAAACAAATGCTAGTAGTATAAAACAGAATACCAAAACACCAGGATAAAAACAGTAGATTAAACAAAATAAATCACATTAAGTAAATGGAATCTTTCTGAAAATACTTTGAGAAGGTGGCCTCATAATAAGAAGTTTCTGATCCTGAAATTCACTTTCATCAGACAAAACAGTGTTAGAGAACAACACATTTAATGCAAATCTGAGTCAGTAAACAGAGAGAAAGTGGACGACCAAAAGCATCTGAACTTACTCACAAATCAGTCACATTGAGGGACTGAACAGTTGGCAGACAACACAAAGCCTTTCACCCTCTGGTGACATCTTGTGGCTGAAGTGCAAACCAAGCAGTTTCCGGCCCAATATGGAATAGTTTGAGTGAATGACTGTCAACGCTCCTGCATTAATGCAGGTTCATACAGAGAGTGTTAAATGTAATCCTATTATCACTCTCGCTTTAACCCATTTAGGCCTAAAACGCCTGGGAAGAAAAATGTCTGTAAAACCTCTGGCCGATTTTAAAATAACCCCCTAAAACCTGAAGTTTTTCTGTAAATTCAACAGAAGTGTCAACGCTTCCTACTAAATAATAGATTTTTTAGCCTCTGTAGCAGATAGAAATGAAATTCAAAAAGTATTATAGCTGTTATATCTGAGCTCCCTCTGCTATAGTCATCTTCCGCCATGATTTCAAAGTTCTGGAAAAGTCCCTTGTTGCACTGTGACACTCCCCCGTGTATTCTCTTTTTGTGTGTTTTTTAGTCATTTTGTGTCTTTTTTGTGTCTTTTTTGGTGTTTTTGTGTCTTTTTTTGTCATTTTGTGTCTTCTTTTAGTCATTTCGTGTCTTTTTTTAGTCATTTTGCGTCTTTTTGTGTCTTTTTTGGTCATTTTGTGTTTTTTGTTTTTTTTGTCATTTTGTGTTTTGTGTCTTTTTTTGGTCATTTTGCGTCTTTTTTGGTTTCAAAGTTCTGGAAAAGTCCCATGTTGCATTGCGACACTCCCACATGTATTGGCCAAGAGACTGAAAATAGGTGGAAAAAAGTACAAATACTACAAAACGACATATCCGCTTACCCAGCTTTAATGGTAGAACAACGCAACAGCGCCACGGTTTTAATGGTAGAAATGCAGTAATGCTTTCCCACCTTAAATGTGTTAAACAAATGGTTTTCCCTGACTTCTTGGATGCTGACCAGAGTATTTGTGTCCTGTGCAGGTGGTGAGTGTCTGGACCTGGGCCAGAGTGTCCTGTGCCGCTGTCAGGCAGGCTTCACTGGGGCCAACTGCCAGGTCAACATTGACGACTGCGCCTCAACGCCCTGTGAGAACGCTGGAACCTGCCAGGACGGTGTGAATGACTACACCTGCTCATGCACCCTGGGGTACACCGGCAAGAACTGCAGCGTGCGCTCGGACGCCTGTGGCGCGCGCCCTTGCCAGAACGGCGGCACGTGCTTCACCCACTTCACCGGGCCTGTGTGCCAGTGCCCCAAGGGCTTCATGGGTCCCAGCTGCGAGTTCACGCTGCAGCCCAGCTTCAAACCCGCTTTACGCCAAACCTCCCAGCCCTCCTCGGCCACCCTCACCGTCTCCTGCCTCCTGGCTGTGCTGGTGCTGGTTCTGGTGGCGGGTATTATCTACTTGAGGAGGAGGAGGAGGCTGCAGGGGAGGAAGCAGCTGAGCGACATTGCGGTCTACAACGACTTGGACACGGTGAACAACCAGGGAGGGAATGAAAGAGAAGCCTTCCTCAGTCCCAACGGCCTCTTCAAGATCAGTAACGGCACGGCTCGCCTCAGCCTCTCACTGTGCCCTGATGGGAGATCTGGGTACAGACAGGCCAACCCTGTGGAGAGCAGCCTGGCCAGGAGCCAGCAGGACTTTATGTGGAGGGACGAGTCGGGCCTGGGCTCCGGGGCCGGAATGAGATGAAACAGAGAGAAAAGACGGAGGTTTAAACAGGGGAAAATGAATATTAGCACTTGTTGCTCCTCCCTCTTCATGCACAGTGAAGAAAGGAGCAAATCCACAAGTAAAACAAAACACTCTGCTTATGCAGAAGATAATGTACCATTAAAAATGTAAGCAGAAGAAACAAATTATTGACAAATGAACTATTGTGATAAAGATGATTTACAAAGATTATTAAAATGTATATGGGGCAAAGCTCTTCCATGTTTAAGACCCAAAGAAACAAATAATACATCCACTTTCCATACATAGGACCTACAACACAAACCAAATACAGGAAGTCACAATACTCTGACCACTTTGGAAAACCTGCCCAGGACATGTTGTTTTGGGTTATTGTTTTTAACATGTTCACTTTGATTATTTCTCTTTTTTTAAAAAAAAAAAAAACACCGAACTTTTGTTTTGCTTTTCAATCTTCCTTTGGACATTATTTCCTTATTGTGCGTACCATCATTTTTATTCTTTATATTATTTATTTATTTGAAAACTTATGTTTATGGCTTCACTTTGATTGTCAAAGATGTAGATATATATTTATATGATGCTGAATGGAGACCGACACTTGATGTTGTACCTGGATGTTTTATGGGCTGTGAAAGCTGTGTGAAATATCCCAAAGATATTCAGAGCAGGGATATCAGGAAAATGTGCTTTATCACACTAAGTCAGCCACTGCTGTCCTTTATATTTATACTTTATATACTACTGATCACATTGCTCTTTCATGTGCCATTTTGTGTTCATGCCAAAGTTTGTGTTATGTTCTGTCATTCATATTATTTAATTTCATCATGTTGTGGTTGTGACGTGTAATAAAAGATTTGCTTTGATGCAATTGTGGATTTTCTTGTGCTTTATTACTACACAGATTACTGTAGTTAATCCTTAAAAGTCTAAGCATTCACATTACTTAACCCTTTAGAGGTTTTTGTCAGTTTTGGGCTCCTTTTCCTTCTGCCTGTATATAAATCACTTAAAAATCTTTACCATGACGTGTTGGTATCATTGTTTTCAGGACAACCTCACCTATATGACCTGATTATTTTTTTTCATTTTGACTTACTGGATCAACATTTTGAACACACAAAAACACCAAAAAATGACAAAAAACACCTAAAACACATAAAACATGAAAAACAAACCAAAAACACACACAAAATGACAAAAAACACATGCAAACACACTCAAAACACACCAAAAACATAATAAAACTACAAAAAGACACACACAAATTACAAAACCACACATAAAAAACACAAAAAAATTACAACAAAAAACAAACAAACAGTAAACTCAAAGATCAAGATTGCATTACAAATGCACAAAGCTAAATTAGAAAAATCTCTCGAAAAAAGTAAAATCGTGTTGAGGTGGGTTTTTTTAACCTTTGCTAAAAAAGAGCTGATGCATTAAATTGGACATGGAAATTTCTGGAAAAGCCAAAACTTTAGAGTTCAGCTGACAGCAGGGCTCCATGCTGCTTCGTTTTAATGTCGTGACGTCATGAAGAAGTCGTGCTCTGGCGCTTTCATGGACTCCAGAGGGTTAAAGAATTAAGAGGACATAATGAATGCGTCATATTTTGCAAGTCTAACAGCTATTTTCACTGTTGATTAATCTGCATATTGTTTTCTCAGTTAAAGGGCAAAGAAAGTCAGAAAATAGAATTAACAAGTTTCTTCTTTTCAGTGAAAAGCAGCAAATTATCACACCTGAGAACGTTGAACCTAGTAAATTTTCAGTGGTGGAATGTAACTAAGTACATCTACTCAAGTACTGTATTGTACTCAAGTACAACTTTGAGGTACTTGTATTTCCGTTTTATGTAACTTTATATTTCTACTCTACTACATTTAGATGACAGCTTTAGTTACTTTTCAGGTCGAGGTTTAACATAACAAACATGATGAATTTAAAGTGATTATGCATGTATATAAATTCAACCACATAAAATATATTAAGTGCAATTGAACTCTACCATGATGACAGTGAAACACTGCTCACATAAATGCATCAATAATAATCTAATAATATATCAAGAACATTTATAACAATCTGAGTGGGTCCATTCTGCATAACAAGTACTTTTACTTTTGATACTTTAAGTACATTTTGATGCTGATACTTTTGTACTTTTAATGAAGTAAGTTTTGAATGCAGGACTTTTACTGTAGTGGAGTCATTTCACAGTGCAATATTAGTTTTTTAACTGAAGTAAGATGTCTAAGTACTCCTTCCACCACTGGTAATATTTGACATTTTTGCTTTATAAATCAAAGATTAATAATTTTGTTTGAGTTTACACCAAGGTTATAATAGTTTGGGATTTTTCATTAATTTTACTTTTAATTTTGTTGTGATTTTTTCTTTTCAAATTCAGTTAGTTTTAATTAGTTTTTAGAGCGAGTTTGCTAGTTTTAATTAGTTTCTTTTTTGGGAAAATGCTTAGTTTTAGTTTAGTTTTTATTAGTTTTAGTTTTTTTGTAATGGGGTATTTGTTGGGTGCCATATTCAATAAGGTCACAATAAATGTTTCCTTTATTTCATTTGTCTGATCCATCTCAGCCCCAATAAGGTTATTAAGTCATAAAACCAGATAGATGAAATAGATTTCATATCAACCAAAAAGGTTTACGTATGAGAAAATTGACAAAGACAAAAACAAAGGACATTTTCACTATTATTTTAATTAGTTTTAGTTAGTTTAGTAACCACATAATATAGTTTCAGTTAGTTATGGGTTTTTTAAAAACTTGTTTTTATTTTTATTTCTATTTCAGTGAACGAAAATGAAAAAAATTTAACAAAGACTATTCACCCCAAAATGACTAACAGCCTACATTTTTTTTTATATATCTTACCTGTAGTGCTTTTTATTAATCTAAATTGTTTTGGTGTGAATTTCTGAGTGTTGGAGATATCAGGGTGTCTGTCTTCTCTCATACAAGTGCATCTCAATAAATTAGAATATCATAGAAAAGTTTATTTATCTTAGTCTTTCAAATCAAAAAGTGGAAACTAAACACATTATATAGATCCATTACACACAGAATGAAACATTTCATGTCTCAATTTATTTAATTTCTTCTAATTATAATGATTATGGCTTACATATAATGAAGTGAAAAATTCAGTGTCTCAAAAAAAAAAGTAATATTACAAAAGACCAATTAAAAAAAAAATATCACCACTGTTGGTGACTCTATTTTTGGGGACATTTCTTATTGGAGCTTTTAGATCATTTTTGTTTTGATTGTCATCTTTAATAAAATATATTGTTATTGTTAAAGCTCATTACAAAATGGTCTCAACAGCCTCTCAGGACAGTTGCATCCCTGTTTTTCATTTCTGATTTAGCCGTTTGTTTTTCCTATGAATAATTCCTGTGAGGCAGCACTCGATCAGCAATATCTGCGGACTAATATTAAGCATCCTGACATTTAAATCCTCTGTTTAAACAAGTGTGACCTGCGATGTATTGTTGAATACCAACTTCCCTTTTCCTCCCTGCTTAAAGCTGGTCTTTATTCAAGAAAATTATATTTTTATAACAATAAAAATTGTATTTCTAGTACAGGTGCATCTCAATAAATTAGAATATCATTGAAAAGTTTATTTATGTCAGTAATCCAATTCAAAAAGTGGAAATAACACATTATATAGATCCATTACACACAGAATGAAACATTTCATATCTTCATTTATTTAATTTCTTCTACTTATAATGATCCTTACTTACATTTAATGGAGAGCTTAAATTCAGTGTCTCAAATTTGAAGACCAATTTTCAAAAAGTATGTTAAATATAGACATGTTGGCCTCTGAAAAGTATGTCCATCTATATGACTCAATACTTGGTTGCACTGCAAAAAAGGTGTGTCTAAAAACCAGATAAAAACACTAAATCTGAGGGAAATGATCTTGCTGCATGAACAGATGATTTCACTTGACAAGATTTCTTAAATTAAGATTATTTAATCTAGAAATAAGCATATTGAACACTTAAAATAAGAAATTAACTCTTAAAAGAAGATAAATGATCTAACACTTCGAAATCTAAAGTTTTTTTTTTTATCTTGGTAGGAAACAAATAATTGTCAGTGCACTCTGCTCGGGCCAGTTTAATTTATCTTGTTTTAAGAGTTAATTTTTTTATTTTAAGTGTTCAACATGCTTATTTCTAGATGAAATTATCTGTCCATGCAGCAAGATCATTTCCCTCAGATTTAGTGTTTTTATCTGGTTTTTAGACACACCTTTTTGCAGTGTGGGGCTGTTTGACTTGAACTACTGGAACTTTTTCATCATATTCATATTCATATTTATTGAGATGCACCTGTATGTAATGGAAGTGTTTGACACTTGGCTTGTGGTGCCCTCTAGTGGACAGAAAAACATTTGAAAACAGAAAATCCCAATCCACAGAGATTATTATCCTGGTACTAAAATAATCCACAGACCTTGTAGTGAGCAGTTTCATGTAGGAACTATTTTCTTCCTGTTCCTACATGAACGGCCCTAATACTCACACAAATGCTTGAAAAGAGGTTGACTCCACCTTTATTGACACACAGATTACTGTAGTTAATCCTTAAAAGTGTAAGCATTCACATTACTTAACCCT